>NC_084607.1:6729762-6809762 GCF_033807715.1 Cololabis saira
TTTTTATATATATATATGAGTTTTACGTGCGCGCGTGAAACCTTTAAGGCTGATTTTTGGTTCCGCGTTACACCAACGCAGAGCCTACGGCGTTGGTGCGCGTCGCCGCGTACCATACGGCGTAGGCTCTGCGTTGTTTTAATGCGGAACCATAATTTAGGCTTTACGCGAGCGCGTAAAGGTTTCACGCGCACGCGTAAAACTAATTATATATATTTTAAAAAATCTGTGACTAGAGCGTCCCAAGCGCATGGCGCAGTTGGAAGTGGTGTGTCCTGACTGACGCTGTGCTTCAAACACAGAGGGACACGATCAGCGCTATTATATTATTATAAGTCTGATATGTGATAACATTAAAAGTATGACACGAATCTGGCTTCATTTCACCACCTCATCACCTGCGTCGCTAGTTCCCCATATCTTCAAAATGTTCGCGCGCTAGGATCAAAGTTTGCGTAAAGATACGCACATTTTTCCGTTAGTTTTTTTTTTTAAATCCCAACCTTTGCGTAGAAGGTGGTGTGCGCATTTTTCAAGCCCTGTTTTGTGGCACACAAGCTTTATAAATGAGGCCCCAGGTCCGGCAGGACGGCGGCTAGCCCCAACAGGGGCCAGGAACCGCTGGGCCCCCGACTGCCCCCCCCCTCCCCCCAAATGCTCCCAGAACATCCAAGCTAATGGACTAATGGACAACGAGCCAGCGGCACCGAAGGACCGGCTGGGACTCGGATCCAGGTTCTAAATTGGGGGTCTGTCCGGTTCTGTTGACCCCTGTAGATGGAAACCTGCTCCCCGGCTGGGTCAGTGAGGTAACTCTGTACCCGGTAAACGGTTGAGGTGCTCTGGACTGGTGGAACCGTCCGGTTCCGGCGGTCCCGGCGCCCGTCGGAGCTGCTGGTCTGATTCAGTAAAAAAAGTGAAATATAAAATCTCTCCAGCGTTTTTGTGCTTGTTTGTGTTCTGGGTTCTCCAAAAATAGGTACTGGTTCGGTTCCAGTTTAGTTCAGTCCACGCCCACAGTTTCAAATGCAAAAAGAGCACAAAAAAGGTATGAAAATGTAAGAAAACTCATAAAGAAACTTTTAGATATAGTATTTATAAAAACGGGGGGGTAATACTTTGTAGTCCTAGCTGCTGTCGCTGCCGCCGCCGTTGCTGCCGCAGTCGCTGCTGGTGCTGGCGGCGTCGGTCCGCTCCCGCTTGTGGATCTGCTCGTGGGCCTTGAGGTGGCCCGACTGGCTGAAGGTCTTGCCGCAGTGCGGGCAGGCGTACGGCCGCTCGCCCGTGTGGATCTGCTGGTGCGCCTTCAGGTGGCCCAGCCGGCCGAAGCTCTTGCCGCACTGCGTGCAGCCGAACGGCCGCTCGCCCGAGTGGATCTTCTCGTGAGTCTTTAGGACGCCCGAGTTGCTGAAGGTCTTGCCGCACTGCGAGCAGGTGTAGGGCTTCTCGCCCGTGTGGATCTGGACGTGGTTGCGGTAGCTGGTCTCTTTGGTGAAGCTCTTGCCGCAGTGCGGGCAGCAGAAGGGCCGCTCGCCCGTGTGGCTCAGCTGGTGCGCCTTCAGCTCCTTGGACTGGCTGAAGCTGCGGCTGCAGGTGCCGCAGATGAAGGGCCGCTCGCCGGTGTGCAGCCGCTGGTGCGAGCGCAGGTCGTCCGCCTTGGTGAAGCCCTTGGGGCAGTGGGCGCACACGTAGGGCTTCTGGCCCGTGTGGATCAGCTGGTGGCGCTTGAGGTTGCCGGCCTGGCCGAAGCTCTTGCCGCACTGCGTGCAGGTGTAGGGCCGCTCGCCCGTGTGGATGCGCTGGTGGGTCTTCAGGTTCCCCAGCGTGCTGAAGTTCTTGCCGCACTGCGGGCAGGAGAACGGCTTCTCGCCCTGCATGTTGCGGGGTTTCCTCACCGTGGGGCTCTTGGTCTTGCCGGCCGGACCGGCCTCTGCGGAGTTCTTCCCCCCCTCGGCGGACTGCAGCTCATACAGCGTCCCCCCGCCGAAGTCGGGGTCCGGCTTGACGACGCCGTCCATGAGCAAGGCGTCGGGCCGCAGCTTGTTGAGCTCGGTGCGGAGCTCCGCCATGTGGATGGACTCCAGGCTGTTGTGCTGCATGTGGGGGTGGAAGCCGCTGGGGTCGCCGTACTCCGACCGGAGCGCCGTCAGCTCCGTGGCGTAGTAGCACTGCAGGTCCATGTGGTGGTCCGACTTGATGTACTCCAGCGTGTCCGAGACCTGGAACCAGAAAACACACCAGGTCCTGGTTCAAACCGGCTTCAGGAAGTTCCTGGAGGGTTTCCTGGCCCCCAGGAACCAATCAGGATTCTACGGAAGCGTATTGCATTCACTTGAGAAAAAAAAAAAACTTAATTATCTCAGATAATTATCTCTGAATTCCGAGAAAAGTTTTAATGAAAAAAAATAAATCTGTAATAATTGATTGGGGGTCATGTTCTGGTCTCTGGAAACATCCTGGAGACAAATCGTGTTGTAATAGACGCTTTATAAATAAAGTTAATTGAAGCTTCAGAGGTTCAGCAACTCTGAAGAGGAGCTACAGTTCTCTCTGTTTCTATAATAATAATAATAATACTATTATTATTATATATTATATATATATTATATTAATATTATAATAATAATAATAATAATAAT
Source organism: Cololabis saira (assembly GCF_033807715.1). Taxonomy (NCBI): domain Eukaryota; kingdom Metazoa; phylum Chordata; class Actinopteri; order Beloniformes; family Belonidae; genus Cololabis; species Cololabis saira. Next base: position 6,732,402 of record NC_084607.1, read on the forward strand.
AATAATAATACTAATAATAATAGTTGTTCATAGTTATTCATGGCAGTGAATAACAACACAACTACTGTTTCCATCACGAATTTTAAAATACTTTATGTGTATGACACACACATAATATATATCAATTTATAAATGCATTTAAGCAACTTCTAAATACTAATTAATTGATAAAAAATATTTGCTTATAATAACATTTTAGTGACCACATCTCATTCAGATATCTTACTAATTTAGGAAAATTTAAAAATAGCCTTTAAATAAAAGATAAACCCAAACCAGCAGTACCGGCAGCCTAAACATTCCCGGTACCACCGGAGCCCTGAAGGTCTCAGCAGGTCCGGGTCAGGGATCTGTACGAGTCCTGAACACGGCGGCAGTAAAACACGGGAGGAACAGATGAGGAAAAGGGCTGGGGATCGATTCAAATGTCAAGAATCGATTCGATTCCGATTCTTAAGATTGAGAATCGATTATCACGATCCGATCCGATATTGATTTGGGTTAGTGTTATTAAAAATGTTTTTTGAGCTGTTGCATGAATTATATGACTGTAGTTATGCAACATATTAATACTAGTATTATATTGAGATTCAACAGCAAGTATTGGCAGCTAATGATGCTGTAAGGACCAATCAGCTCCCAGAATGCTGATAGAACTGCTTTCAGAAACATCTTGCAGAATTATCAAACAGATCCAGGGAGGAAACAGAGGCCGTATGAAATCGCTTTTAGTTTTTCCCACATTCCATTTAAATTGTTTCTATTTTCTGTGTTTTTTGGTTTTTAGATTTTTGAGAATTTGGTTTTTAGCATTTTATGCTAATTTAACCCCAAAACAAAATTTATTCAATTATAACTGAAACTTTAAAATGTTTTCATACTTTTAAACATATTTAAAGGCCAAAACATGGCACTAGTTATTCTCATGTCCAACAAAACATTCCTTTTTTGTGCATAAACAAATATATTCCAGAAGTTATTAGTTTGAAATAAATAACTAAGAAATAAATAACTCAAATAGGCCTTTCAATATCCATTTAAAGTGCAAAAAAACAGCTTATGCAGTAAACATCATTTTAACTTGTCTGATTTATTCTGTCACCAGACACACAGCTCGCCATGAAGCACCAGGCATTTTTCAGGTATGTTCTGACAAACCGTGTGTCTGATAAGAAACCAATCAAGCTATAGTAAATATAAATAATATGATCTAGTTCGTTGAATATCCAAAGCATTGAACGCTGGTTGTGCACGGTTGGGAGTGTGTCCGTGTCCGTGTGTAACGTGTCTGGCGATTCAATGTCCTGCAAGTTTTACCAACACGGTTGACTGGACAGGGAAGGATACGTGCGAGGATCACTTAAAGAGTGAAAAGCATAAATGTTACAAGACAAAGAGGCTGATGATCATATACTTTAACGGCGACGTCTGTAATAGGTGAAATCGTAATTTTGTATTACAGTGTGATGGGCTCTCCTCGCGTGGTGCGGGAGGGAGGTCCGTTTACAACGCAGCTACCTGGGAGTAACAGGGAGTAACATTTTTAACCTTTCAGGAGTTTTAAAAACCAGCGCTTTGTTAACGCTACCGCTACTCTCCGACGCCATGTTCATTCAGTGCGTTTACATGGGAAGTTTAATTCCTCTTTAATTCAGGCCCCGTTTACACGGAGCAAAAACGGACGCGTTTTCATGCGTTTTGGCCGTTCGTTTACACGAAAACGGAGCTCAAAGTCACCAAAAACGATCATTTCTGAAAACTCCGGCCAAAGTGGAGATTGACAAAAACTCAGTTTTCACGTTTGCGTCTAAACAGAGGAAAACAGAGATTTAGGACGCCAGATTATGAGACAGAAACGTCACCAGCGTCATGTGTGGGACCTGTGTTTAAAATTTGTTTGGCCACCGTCAATATTTTCTTGTATTTTACCTGTTTTATATTCTAAAGTCACACTTAAAAGTAACTCCACTTCTCTTTCACTCCAAACAAAAGACTTTCGTTCCGTCTTGGAAGTAACTGGCAGTCCAGGCTGATTTATGGTTCCGCGTTACACCAACGCAGAGCCTACGGCGTAGGCTACGCGGCGACGCGCACCGTACGTAGGCTACACCGTCAATTTAACGCAGAACCATATTATTCAGGCTTCACACGTGTCATTTGTTGACGTTTTTTTCCAGGACTCTGATTGGCTAGCATGACTTTACGCTTCTCGTTACACTGCCCCCTGCAGGTATGGCTGCTCATAGCACCTTAACAGCTATTTATGCAGGTTCGTGTAAACGAAGAGATTTTGAAAACGATCTCGTGTAAACGATGGAATTTTTCAAAATGTAGAGGGGGAAATATCCGTTTTTGTAAATACCCGGCTATGTGTAAACGGGGCCTCAGAATTAAAATTAAAATCAGATTTAAAAAATTGCCATGTAAACACCTAATTCCGAATTAAAACGGCCATTCCGAATTAAACTTAATTCCGAAGTAAGTGGCTGGTTTATGCCGAATTTAAATCCGAATAGAATAATTCCGCGATCATGTATGAACTAATTTCAATTTAAATTAATTCCGGTCTTTCTGCGCTGCTCGTTCCCTCGCCCGTCTGTCTCCATGACGCTTATATTCCGCGCTGGGTTTGTTTTTCTTCCGGTAGAAGTAACTTCCGGTCCGCCCCCCTATCCAATCAGAACCTTCCCAACCCCCAGACCTTAAGCGGAATTGGTTAAGCCGATCTAACGTAAACCTCAATTCGGAATTACTATTTCCATGTAAATTCGAAGGAAAATAGTTTGATTCGGAATAATTAATTCCGAATTAAAAAACATCATGTAACCGTGGCCTATGTTTGGCACGCCTGTGTGAATTAAATGACTACTGGGATTTAATTTCACCAGGCGGAAATGTAATAATGAAAAAGAAATTATCTTTAGACATAAGAGTTGATTTTTAGGAATTAATATGAGAATCGATTTAGAATCGGAAAGTCCTTTTTTTTCCTGCCATGTGTTTGAGGTGGGCGTGTCCCAGGAACCTGCAGTGACATCACTGGAGGGCGTGTCCACCTGCTCAGCATCAGTCTCTGACTCCTGAACCAACTGAGGTGATGAAGTTAAATGAACCGCAGGAACTCAGAAACACAGATTCTGAAGTTGTTTAAAGTTCGACGGACGTTTTCACGATCAACTCCAGAACCTACTCCGCAGGTCCATTTATGATGAGACCAGGGATGGTGGGTCCGCCTCGTCCACGTTTGTCAAACAAAGTATAAAATAAAAGGATGTGAAGGTGAGCGACGCCCCGGACACGACCTGTGTGTTTTAGCTCAGCTGCAGAATTAATCAGCTCAGCTACTTTAAACGGATCTGTGGTCGACGGTTAATGATCTCAGGATCAGCCTGATCCCCCAGGACTGATCCTGATCACAGCATGCTGCTCCACAGGCTTAAAGATACTGGTCTCTCTGAGAACTGCTAGGGTTCAACAGCTGCTGCCCTGCTCGTGTACACCAATCGGAACCTACGTTCAAGCAGTTAGATTAACTAATTACCTCCTTTGGCCAGAATTCATTTCAGTTTGCTGCTGCTAGTGATTGGAATCATCTGCAGCAAACACTTAGGGCCAATCCCAATACACCCCCTACTTTCTACCACTTCACCCTAAAAATTAGTAGGGCCCTTGGAATGTTTCCTAGGGATTGGGACACCACATGCTACGTCACTGCGTGGTTTACGTTCGGGTACGTAAGCGACTGCGTAGTTACATTTGCACAAATGTCCCACCATATCAGGAAGCTGAGAGATAGAAGCTGTTTTAATTTCCGCTGTAGCGCTGTTAATATGCCACTTTATTAAGTTTTAATATTTTCTCAGGCGTAAAGTAACCGTCAAGATCCCCAACCTGGGCTCAGTTTATCCAAATAATGCCTGTTAAGAAATTTGATCCGATGTTTTCGGGGGCCGGCCATTTATGGTTCCGTGTTAAATCGACGCAGAGCCTACGTCGTAGGGTACGGCGTACGCAGCTCGTCGCCGCGTAACCTAAGCCGTAGGCTCTGTGTTGGTGTAACGTGGAACGATAAATCAGCCTTTATTCTGGCGAGATCTGAAGATACAACGCAACAACGGGCAAAAGAGTGATTATGTACATTCACTGAGTGAATATTATGAAAGTAAAATATATATTTCTCGCTAGAAATGTAATCCAAACTCATTTTTATGCAGAAACTAACTCAAAATATTGATTTTATTCACAAAAAATTTGAAATGTCCGCCATGTTTTTTTGTTTGATTCAGTCTGCAAATGATGACGTAAAGCATTCTGGGAAATTTCTCTAACCCTCGGTCGGCGAGTCAGTATCTGAAATCCCTCGCCCTGTAGGGGTAAATTCATACTAGGGCTGCAGCTATTGAATATTTTAGTAATCGAGTATTCTACTGAAAATTCCATCGATTAATCGATTAATCGGATAAAACATATTTTTGTTTAGTTAAAGAGCAATTATAAATATACATAAGATGTTAGATGGTAATTGACATTACTAAGTAAATTATAGCCTATAATAAAGTAGGTTCATGGCTGTGCATTTAAAAACCCTGAACTTACACCAGTCGACCAAATTCACTGCCTTCACTCAAAAAACTAAGGATTTTACCAAGAAGTTTTCTTATTTCTAACCTAAAAATGCCATTACACCTGATAACACACATCACTTAAAAGGTTAGGTGTTTTTCCCACTTGATTCAATTGAACTTTCATTTGTGTCAAGCAAATTTTAAGTTCTAGTTAAGTTTTAAGTTAAAGTCTTTAAGATTTTGAGTTTTGGCAGCGTTCAAAATAAAATGATGAGACCTGCTGTATTGGAGCACATTTTCTTTTAGTTAAAACTGTAGCGGGAACAGATGTTTAGAGGAACCTATGTATGTACCGGGTTAGAGGGGGAACATATAGGAGAACGGACCAGAAGAATATAGAGTGGATTAAAACAAAAAGTTAAGCACTGAGCTACATGTGTCTCTCGCCTGAGCATGATGTTACAAAAACCAAACATATCCGCCTCTTTCTTCTTCCTTTACGTGGTGGCGTCAGTGCGTTGTGCCGCATTAAACGTACTCCGGGCGAAATACCTGCTTTGAGCTGCAAAATTAAACGATTCCTCGAGGCAGAGAAAATTCCTCCATCATTTTTTGTTTCACCTTGGTGTACAGCTTGAAATGCTCCCACACTTTTGACATTTTCTGCCTTTTCTTTGTGCCTTTCTCTTCGCTTTCGTCGCCGCCTTCATTGTTACCTCTACGTCCATAGATAAAACCAAACATTTCCACCGCCTCTTTCTTCTTCCTTTAGGTGCGCGGCGTCAGCACGTTGTGCCGCATTAAATGTAATCCGGGTGAAATACGATGCTTTGAGCTGCAAAATTAATTCGATTCCTCGAGGCAGAGAAAATTCCTCCACCATGTAATCGAATTACTCAAATTATTCGAGGAATCGTTTCAGCCCTACAGGACTGTCTCAGAAAATTAGAATATTGTGATAAAGTCCTTTATTTTCTGTAATGCAAAAATGTCATCCATTCTGGATTCATTACAAATCAACTGAAATATTGCAAGCCTTTTATTATTTTAATATTGCTGATCATGGTTTACAGCGTAAGAAAACTCAAGTATCCTATCTCAAAAAATTAGAATATTCTGGGAATCTTAATCTTAAACTGTAAGCCATAATCAGCAATATTAAAATAATAAAAGGCTTGCAATATTTCAGTTGATTTGTAATGAATCCAGAATGTATGACATTTTTGTTTTTTTTAAATTGCATTACAGAAAATAAAGGACTTTATCACAATATTCTAATTTTCTGAGACAGTCCTGTACATCTGTGGATCTGTGATGCGGTCGGCGTGGGAGCCGTGCCGGGACTTGTGTGCGGTGCCGTTACCTGGGAGATGTAGTCGAACACGGAGCCGGTCTCGTAGTGAGACTTGTAGTCCAGCTCGTTGATGTCTCCGGGATGGAAGGGGCCGAGCTGCTGGCTGCCGTGGTGCTCTGACTTGATGTAGTCCAGGCCGCTGATCTCCATCTTGATCTGCTCGTGGCCCAGCTCGGCCGTGGACAGCGGCTGGATCTCCGACAGGTCCACGGTCTGGATGGGGTCCAGGTCCAGGTCCTCCGGCTCGCTCTTCACGCACGGCAGCATGACCAGAGGCTCGGCGATCTCCGCCGCCAGTGAGCTGAGCGTGGGCGTGGGGCAGTCCGAGGAGAGGAGCCCCAGGGACCGGGCCAGGGACCGGGCCCCCGCCGGGCCGCAGGGGTCCAGGGGCGGGGGGGGCGAGCCGCACTCCGGCGGCAGGCCCAGGCCCAGACACTCCGCCTCCAAGTCCGTCATGGTGAGGGGGGAGTCCTCCTCACCGCCGCCGCTCCCGCTCCTCCAGGTATGTTGTGAAGTGCTGCTCCTCGTGCTGCTGCTGCTCCTGCTCCTCCTGCTCCTGCTGCTCCTCCTCCTCCTGCTCCTCCTCCTCCTCCTCCTCCTCCTCCTGCTCCTGCTGCTCCTCCTCCTCCTCCTCCTCCTCCTCCTCCTGCTCCTCTTCCTCCTCCACTGCCCCCCTGCAGCCGGGAGGTCGGGGGGGGCCCTCGCGGCTCGTCTGGGGGGCCGGTGACGGCCTGGTGCAGCTCCGAGTCGTCAGCAGCCACAACGGCCTGGAATCAGCCTGCAGAAACACAACAGCGTCACCTCAGAACCGTCTCCATGACTAGGGCTGGGGATCGACTCAAATGTCAAGAATCGATTCGATTCCAATTCTTAAGATTCAGAATCGATTATCAAGATTTGATTCGATCCGATTCGATTCCAATATTGATTTAGGTTAGTGTTATTAAAACTGTTTTTTGAGCTGTTGCATGAATTATATGACTGTAGTTGAGATTAAACAGCAAGTATTGGCAGCTAATGATGCTGTAAGGACCAATCAGCTCCCAGAATGCTGATATAACTGCAAACAGAAACATCATGTGGCAGAATTACCAAACAGATCCAGGGAGGAAACAGAGACGGATGAAATCGGTTTTATTTTTTCCCACATTCCGTTTTTATTTGTTCCATTTTCGGTCTATTTTGGTTTTTAATTTTTGGACATTTGGTTTTTAGCATTTTTTGCAAATGTAACCCCAAGACAGTATATAAAGTAATGAAATATAGACAATTTATGCAATTATAACCTAACACTTTAATGTTTTCATACCTTTAAACATATTTAAGGGCAAAAACATAAATAAATAAAAGAAAAAAAAGAACCCCCCCAAAAAAAAAATGTAAAAAAAAAAATCGATCTTTAGACATATGAATCGATTTTTCGGAATTAATATGAGAATCAATTTAGAATTGGGAAATCGATTTTTTTCAACACAGGCCTATCCATGACAACAGCGTCACCTCAGAACCGTCTCCATGACAACAGCGTCTCCTCAGAACCGTCTCCATGACAACTGCGTCACCTCAGAACCGTCTCCATGACAACAGCGTCACCTCAGAACCGTCTCCATGACAACAGCGTCACCTCAGAACCGTCTCCATGACAACAGCGTCTCCTCAGAACCGTCTCCATGACAACAGCGTCACCTCAGAACCGTCTCTATTGGCACTTTTCCACTAGTACCTACTAGGCGCGAGTCACCACGCCCCCGTTTTGCGCTTCTACACTACGGGTGGAGGCGGGTCTAACGTGCCGAGTAGATACTTTTTCTGTATCTATTCTGCCGAGGTTCTAAGCAGCTGAGTCGGTCCTGGATCTGACGTCATCACACTACAGGCCACGATTGGTCAGAGGTTTGAATCAGGAAGCGGGAATCAGCGCGAGAGCAGCTCGCGGCTTCCTCATTTTATTCCACCAGCAACGGCAGCAGAAGTCGGTTTCATGATCCAACTCTGAGGTGCAGATGTTCATAAACCTGGTGCTGAGGAGAGAATTAAAAAGGGATCTAGACGGAGATAAGGAACGACCAGATCTACCAGGAGCTCTGTCACTTCATAGCTGCTCAGCTACCAGCTGACTTTTCAGCAGCAGAGACAAACAAACAACATTAAAAAGCGTTGCTGCTTGAAGCTTCTCTCACTCTTATTTTTTAACTTGATATCAAACACAAGCCACAGACCCAGCAGCACATCTATCATCTCCTCCAGGTTCTACATCTTTAGTGTTGTTGTCTTCTTCCTTTAGATACACAATCAAATACGTGACAGCAGCTTCTCCAACCTCCTACTTCTGCTTCGAGGACGAGGCGAGACGAGTAGGTACTAGTTTAAAAGCGCCATATGACGACAACAGAGTCACCTGAGAACCGTCTCTGTGACGACAACAGCGTCACCTCAGAACCGTCTCCACGACGACAACAGCGTCACCTCAGAACCGTCTCCACGACGACAACAGCGTCACCTCAGAACCGTCTCCACGACAACAACAGTATCACCTGAGAACCGTCTCCATGACAACAACAGTATCACCTGAGAACTGTCTCCATGACAACAGTATCACCTCAGAACCGTCTCCACGACAACAGCGTCACCTCAGAACCGTTTCCGTGACGACAACAGCATCACCTGAGAACCGTCTCCGTGACGACAACAGCATCACCTCAGAACCGTCTCCATGACAACAGCATCACCTGAGAACCGTCTCCATGACGACAACATCATCACCTGAGAACCGTCTCCATGACGACAACAGCACCACCTGAGAACCGTCTCCACGACGACAACAGCACCACCTGAGAACCGTCTCGGTGACGACAACAGCACCACCTGAGAACCGTTTCCGTGACGACAACAGCATCACCTGAGAACCGTCTCCACGACGACAACAACATCCCCTCAGAACCGTCTCCACGACGACAACAGCATCACCTGAGAACCGTTTCCGTGACGACAACAGCATCACCTGAGAACCGTTTCCGTGACGACAACATCATCACCTCAGAACTGTTTCCGTGACGACAACAGCATCACCTGAGAACCGTCTCCGTGACGACAACAGCATCACCTGAGAACCGTCTCCGTGACGACAACAGCACCACCTGAGAACCGTCTCCGTGACGACAACAGCACCACCTGAGAACCGTTTCCGTGACGACAACATCATCACCTGAGAACCGTCTCCGTGACGACAACAGCACCACCTGAGAACCGTCTCCGTGACGACAACAGCACCACCTGAGAACCGTCTCCACGACAACAGCATCACCTGAGAACCGTCTCCGTGACGACAGCATCACCTGAGAACCGTCTCCACGACGACAACAGCATCACCTGAGAACCGTTTCCGTGACGACAACATCATCACCTGAGAACCGTCTCCACGACAACAGCATCACCTGAGAACCGTCTCCACGACAACAACAGCATCACCTGAGAACCGTCTCCACGACGACAACAGCATCACCTGAGAACCGTCTCCGTGACGACAACAGCATCACCTGAGAACCGTCTCCGTGACGACAGCATCACCTGAGAACCGTCTTCCTTATTCCGGCAGGAACCAGGAAGTCCCCGACGGTTTAAATCGCCATGACGTCACGTCCGTGAACTGGTTTGCATCTCTGACATGATTGACAGCCGGCTCAGCCAATAGGAAGCCCCCAGAGTACCGTTGGTTCTGACCCGGCTCCGGCTAAAACACCACGTCTTACAGGACTAAAGCTCTCGGGTCGGGGGTCCAGTGAAGGGACCGGCTGCTCGGTCCACGACCCGGGGGACCCGAGTGCAAACCCGGTTCCACCTCCAGGAGAACCACAGATCCATTTATGCACCCCCGGACCCTCGGAACCCGGGACCTCAGGGTCTCGGGACTGAGACCCGGGACCCGAGGATCCGGGTCCTGGGTGCAGACCCGGTTGTGCCTCCAGGAGAACCACAGATCCAGTTCTGCAGACTCGGTTGTGGGTTCAGGTTCAGATCTGCAGGGTCCTGGTTCTGACCCGGGGGGGGGGGGGGCAGCAGGTCCCCCATGCGACCCACGTCCTCACACCTCTGCGTTGCGCATGCGCAGTTTAAAAAACCCTCAGACTTTTGAACGGAGCAGGAACTACTTCCTCCCGCGGAGGAACACTCTCTCTCTCTCTCTCTCTCTCTCTGCAGCCATCTTGTAAAGCTAACGGCTAACGGCTAGCGGGGGGAGTGTGGGTTTACCCCCGGGCCCGGGGGGGGTTAGTGAGGGGGGGTTTACCCCCTCCAACCCCCCCCTAGACCCGGCTCTGCTCCACCGGCCCGGCCGCGCCTCCGCCTCCGCGGCGGCGCCTCGAACACAAAAGAGCCCAGATGTTTTAGCTCCGGTTCCGGCCCCGGTTCCCCGGTCCCGGCCCGGGTCCAGTCCCCGGCACCGGCCGGTACCGGCGCGGCTCCGTTACCTGCGGGCGGTCCGCGGCATGGCGGCTCTCCTGCGGGCTGCGCCTCGGCTCGGTTCGGGGCTGAAGCCGCCACGTCCTCCTCTCTCTCCTCCTTCTCACCTTCCTCCTTCCTTCCCTCCGCTGCGCGCTCCCGCGCCCGCCCAGGCGGGTATCCAGGTAACCATGGCGACCGTAGTACGGCGGGGGCGCGCACAGCTCTCTGGGGCTTTTTTTAAATTTTTTATTGAACACAATTCATAAACAAGAAAAACACATTTACAAACTGGTATTAGAGCAGTTTGTATAAATGTATAATGTGTGTGTAAATGTATAATGTGAATGTCTATCTGTGCAATATTCCACTACATGTGGAAATACTATCATCTGTAAATAGAATCTCAGGTCTTCGCTATTCAAATGCACCTTAACCTTTTTTATATTTTTTATATTATTTATATTTCTTATTGTTTGCACTATTGTTCTTATTTATCTTGCATTGGAGAGGTGATGCTGCTTTCAATCTCACTGTACCCAGGTACATTGACAATAAAGTATTCTATTCTATTCTATTCTAATGTTTGAACTCATCTGTTCAAGACTGTCTAACTCAGGGGTCTCCAACCTTTTTCCCTCTGAGAGCTACTTTTACAAAAATGAAAGTGGACAAGAGCTACTCATGTTTTGTTATTCCATACTGTATTTTAACCCAGACAAACTTAACTAACAGTTAACATTTTGTATTAAAACACTGCAAACAATATTTAAATCATATGCATGTGCATTTTGACTTTCTGTATGTACTTTTTGTGTGTATCTCACACTATTAAATGAAATAAGAATGCTATCAAAACAAAATGCCCATGTCACAACAGTATTCACATGCATAGCAATATGTGTGATGTGCACAGTATTTTTTAATTAGTGAGGTGATTGGTACTGCATGGAGCCAACAAGAGAGGTGTATGCTGGAGTAAACCCACTTAGGTTCACCTTTATGGAGTCATTCAAATGTTCATCAGTCAGTCTTGTTCTGAACTTCGATGTAAAGGTGAAGTTACCTACAATTGAAGAAATAACTTTCCACAAACACTTTTGGTGGTATTCTTTCTTTTTTTTAACAATATTTTTATTGAATTTCAATATAAATGTACAAAAAAAAAACCAATCAGCAAGTATCACATTAATTGCAAAATAAAATGCAAGCAGGTCTTGCTGTGTACACACAGAAAAAAAACTAAATAAGACAGAAAAAATAAACAAAACAAAAATAAACAAATAAATAAATGATGAATATGGTGGTATTCTTTTAAGTTTGTTATAAAAACCCAACCTTTTTGTTTTGAGGAAAAAAGAGCTCAGGTTAGCCACCTCTCACTAATAGGTCATTTTTTATTTTTATTTATTTTTGGCTTTTTGGTACTCTTTTTTTAACATGCATGTTCGAAATAAAATCTTCAAATTAAATCAAATCATATACACAAACAATAAGGTAAATAAGTAAAAGAGAGATTCAAATAAAAGATACTTTGATATATCAGCTAATAATTTTAGAGTTATTTGACTTAATTTTTTTCATAGAGACAAAAAAACATTTGAAATCATTAAAAAAAAACATTGGAAAGAAACAGGGCTTCATTTTCTCCACTTACAACAGTGTAAATTATAATTATCCAGTAGAAGAATGACATTAACCGAGAGAGACACTGATTTGTCCATTGTATCCATGTACAGAATAATATTTTAATTTTTAAGGCTCCTCCCGGGTCACGCGCCGCCGCTCCGCATGAATGGAGCGGGGCTGCGCGCGCAGCGGCCAATTAAGTGACGTCAGCGCGAGCGGAACAAATCAGCAGCACGTGCGCGGAGCCGCTTCACGACGGTTTTAACATCGATTTCTGCTGGAGACGGTAGAAACACGGTACTCTGGAGCATCAGCTAATAAACAACTACAGCAATAACAATAATAATAATACTGGTCACGTGGGCAGCCCTTAGTGCCCGCCCAGCTGCTGCGGCCAGATGTTTCCCAGATGTTGACCAGATGCTGCAGCTGCAGCTTTTATCCTCCTGTCGACACAAACTCTGGACCGACAACCGGCTCAGATTCAGAACCGCTGGAGTGAAGAAAAACGGTGTTCTGCCATTTTTTGCTGCTTTGCCAAAAAATGCTACCTAATGGTTTTCTACCTTTTGTAGAGCTACAGTTTTACTGTGTTTTTCTCCCTAAACCACTTCCTTTTCCCCTCCAATTGGTCCTTGTGTCTTGCCAGGCCGTCATTGTAAATAAGAATGTTCTTAATGACCTGCCTGTTTAAATAAAGGCCAATAACTGAATGAATATCAAATAAAGCAATATCATTGTTGTTTTTTTTCTCTTTATCGTATCATGTTCACAAAGTGTAATGCAATTCATGTCATGGGTAGTGTATTTTGAAGGATCAAATACTCAACATCCCATATTATCCGTTTTACACCGTGCAAGAAATGATGCAAAAATCGACTGTGCGCATGCACAGAACCAAAAAGTAGCATTTCTCGGCAGGTAGCAGAAATTGGCAGAACACCGGCTCAGATTCAGAACCGCCGGAGTGAAGAAAACCGGTGTTCTGCCCTTTTTTGCTGCTTTGCCAAAAAATGCTACCTAATGGTTTTCTACCTTTGTAGAGCTACAGTTTTACTGTGTTTTACTCCCTAAACCACTTCCTTTTCCCCTCCAGGTGGACCTTGTCTCTTTCCAGGCCGTTATTGTAAATAAGAATGTGTTCTTAATGACCTTCCTGGCTAAATAAAGGCGAATGACTGAATGAATATCAAATAAAGCGATATAATTGTTTTTTTTTCTCTTTATCGTATAATGTTCACAAAGTGTAAAGCAATTCATGTCATGGGTAGTGTATTTTTGAAGGATCAAATACTCAACATGCCATATTATCAATTTAGCGTGGCAATCAAACTTTGAAAATCGACTGTGCGCATGCGCAGAACCACAAAGTAGCATTTCTCATCAGGTAGCAGAAATTGGCAGAACACCGGTGTCCTGCCAAAAAGTGATTGCCTGCCAGAATCTGATTTCTCCCCTGAAAATGGGTCTTTTTACCTGCCGAAAATTGATCGAAGGCCAAATACAGTTAATGAAAGGTTGTTTCTACCTAAATATGATTTGATCTCATTCTTGAGCTTCATAATATAAACAGTAGAGCTCACAGGATTGCTTTTAACTCTTTTAAAGGACCATTACAACACAAAATAGGCATTTTCACCTGCCAAAAATTGATTGAAGGCCAAATACAGTTAATGAAAAGTTGTTTCTGCGTAAATATGACTTGATCTCATTCTTGAGCTTCATAATCTGAAAATCTGACGTTTTAGCGCTATCGTTCAACGGGGCTGCTGTGCGCGCTCCCGCGGCCACAAATCAGAAGAAATCAGATTCTGGCAGGCAATCACTTTTTGGCACAACACCAGTTCTGAGGAAAAAAAACTATTTGACTTTTTTCTCAGAACTGATCCTAAATACGTGTTGGTGATGTCATCAAGTTACCCAGGAGCCTCTGGAGCCCGAATTCCTGCCCGAACCAGATCTGAACCAGATCAGTCAGTAGAGTTAAACTATGGAACAGAATGGATTCAGAATTAAAACAATGTCCAAACATTAACCAGTTTAAAAACCAATATAAAAACATGATTTTCACGAGGTACAAAGAGGAAGGGGTTTAGCGGCTTTTAGGGGCCTGATATAACATTAATGGGTGAACGGGTAGATTTGTTTATATTTATGTACAGAAATAGGCAGCTAATTATATGTATATATGTGTGTGTGTGTGTGTGTGTGTGTGTGTGTGTGTGTGTGTGTGTGTGTGTGTGTGTGAATACGTGTGTAGATAAATATAGAGCAGATGCAGTATGGTGTAAATAAGTATATTTATATAAATATTTATATGGGCATGTGTGTACAAATATATAGAAATACTTAACTATGTGAATGTATGTATGTATGTATGTATAGGTAAGTGTGTGAGTATTTATAAATACGGGTTAAATGATTAGTGAATGGGGGTAGGATTGAATAAGTTCACACTTCTTCCTACTCCTTCTTGCACATGTAAATTAAGATATCAATTGTTAAAGTACGAAATTCTTTGTTTTGTTGTTTTGTTTTGTTTTCTTATCTTCTCTTGAATTGTTTTTTACATGTACAAAATCAAATCAAACCCAGTCAAGCCCAAAACGAGTCCCTTCACTGGCCACCAAGTCCCTTTACTGGCCACCAAGTCCCTCTACTGGCCACAAAGTCCCTCTACTGGCCACCAAGTCCCTTTACTGGCCACCAAGTCCCTCTACTGGCCACAAAGTCCCTCTACTGGCCACCAAGTCCCTCTACTGGCCACCAAGTCCCTCCACTGGCCACCAAGTCCCTCTACTGGCCACCAAGTCCCTTTACTGGCCACCAAGTCCCTCTACTGGCCACAAAGTCCCTCTACTGGCCACCAAGTCCCTCCACTGGCCAGCAAGTCCCTCCACTGGCCACCAAGTCCCTCCACTGGCCATCAAGTCCCTCTACTGGCCACCAAGTCCCTCCACTGGCCACCAAGTCCCTCTACTGGCCACCAAGTCCCTCCACTGGCCACCAAGTCCCTCTACTGGCCACCAAGTCCCTCTACTGGTCACCAAGTCCCTCTACTGGCCACCAAGTCCCTCTACTGGCCACCAAGTCCCTCCACTGGCCACCAAGTCCCTCTACTGGCCACCAAGTCCCTCTACTGGTCACCAAGTCCCTCTACTGGCCATCAAGTCCCTCTACTGGCCATCAAGTCCCTCTACTGGCCACCAAGTCCCTCTAATGGCCACCAATTCCCTCTACTGGCCACCAAGTCCCTCCACTGGCCACCAAGTCCCTCTACTGGCCACCAAGTCCCGCTACTGGCCACCAAGTCCCTCTACTGGCCACCAGGTCCCCCTACTGGCCACCAAGTCCCTCTACTGGCCACCAAGTCCCTCTACTGGCCACCAAGTCCCTCTACTGGCCACCAAGTCCCCCTACTGGCTACCAAGTCCCTCTACTGGCCACCAAGTCCCCCTACTGGCTACCAAGTCCCCCTACTGGCCACCAAGTCCCTCTACTGGCCACCAAGTCCCCCTACTGGCCACCAAGTCCCTCTACTGGCCACCAGGTCCCCCTACTGGCCACCAAGTCCCTCTACTGACCACCAAGTCCCTCTACTGGCCACAAAGTCCCTCTACTGGCCACCAAGTCACTCCACTGGCCACCAAGTCCCTCTACTGGCCACAAAGTCCCTCTATTGGGCACCAAGTCCCTCTACTGGCCACCAAGTCCCTCTACTGGCCACCAAGTCCCTCTACTGGCCACCAAGTCACTCCACTGGCCACCAAGTCCCTCTACTGGCCACAAAGTCCCTCTATTGGCCACCAAGTCCCTCTACTGGCCACCAAGTCCCTCTACTGGCCACAAAGTCCCTCTATTGGGCACCAAGTCCCTCTACTGGCCACCAAGTCCCTCCACTGGCCACCAAGTCCCCCTACTGGCCACCAAGTCCCTCGACTGGCCACCAAGTCCCTCTACTGGCCACCAAGTCCCTCCACTGGCCACCAAGTCCCTCCACTGGCCACCAAGTCCCTCCACTGGCCACCAAGTCCCTCCACTGGCCACCAAGTCCCTTCATTGGCCACCAAGTCCTTCTACTGGCCACCAAGTCCCTCTACTGGCCACCAAGTCCCTCTACTGGCCACCAAGTCCCTCCACTGGCCACCAAGTCCCTCCACTGGCCACCAAGTCCCTCCACTGGCCACCAAGTCCCTCTACTGGCCACCAAGTCCCTCCACTGGCCACCAAGTCCCTCTACTGGCCACCAAGTCCCTCCACTGGCCACCAAGTCCCTTCATTGGCCATCAAGTCCCTCCACTGGCCACCAAGTCCCTTCATTGGCCACCAAGTCCCTCTACTGGCCACCAAGTCCCTCCACTGGCCACCAAGTCCCTCCACTGGCTACCAAGTCCCTGTACTGGCCACCAAGTCCCTCCACTGGCCACCAAGTCCCTCCACTGGCCATCAAGTCCCTCTACTGGCCACCAAGTCCCTCTACTGGCCCCCAAGTCCCTCTACTGGCCACCAAGTCCCTCCACTGGTCACCAAGTCCCTCTACTGGCCACCAAGTCCCTCTACTGGCCACCAAGTCCCTCTACTGGCCACAAAGTCCCTCCACTGGCCACCAAGTCCCTCTACTGGCCACCAAGTCCCTCTACTGGCCACCAAGTCCCTCCACTGGCCATCAAGTCCCTCTACTGGCCACCAAGTCCCTCTACTGGCCACCAAGTCCCTCTCCAAGTCCCTCCACTGGCCACCAAGTCCCTTCATTGGCCACCAAGTCCCTCTACTGGTCACCAAGTCCCTCTACTGGCCATCAAGTCCCTCTACTGGCCATCAAGTCCCTCTACTGGCCACCAAGTCCCTCTAATGGCCACCAATTCCCTCTACTGGCCACCAAGTCCCTCCACTGGCCACCAAGTCCCTCTACTGGCCACCAAGTCCCGCTACTGGCCACCAAGTCCCTCTACTGGCCACCAGGTCCCCCTACTGGCCACCAAGTCCCTCTACTGGCCACCAAGTCCCTCTACTGGCCACCAAGTCCCTCTACTGGCCACCAAGTCCCCCTACTGGCTACCAAGTCCCTCTACTGGCCACCAAGTCCCCCTACTGGCTACCAAGTCCCCCTACTGGCCACCAAGTCCCTCTACTGGCCACCAAGTCCCCCTACTGGCCACCAAGTCCCTCTACTGGCCACCAGGTCCCCCTACTGGCCACCAAGTCCCTCTACTGACCACCAAGTCCCTCTACTGGCCACAAAGTCCCTCTACTGGCCACCAAGTCACTCCACTGGCCACCAAGTCCCTCTACTGGCCACAAAGTCCCTCTATTGGGCACCAAGTCCCTCTACTGGCCACCAAGTCCCTCTACTGGCCACCAAGTCCCTCTACTGGCCACCAAGTCACTCCACTGGCCACCAAGTCCCTCTACTGGCCACAAAGTCCCTCTATTGGCCACCAAGTCCCTCTACTGGCCACCAAGTCCCTCTACTGGCCACAAAGTCCCTCTATTGGGCACCAAGTCCCTCTACTGGCCACCAAGTCCCTCCACTGGCCACCAAGTCCCCCTACTGGCCACCAAGTCCCTCGACTGGCCACCAAGTCCCTCTACTGGCCACCAAGTCCCTCCACTGGCCACCAAGTCCCTCCACTGGCCACCAAGTCCCTCCACTGGCCACCAAGTCCCTCCACTGGCCACCAAGTCCCTTCATTGGCCACCAAGTCCTTCTACTGGCCACCAAGTCCCTCTACTGGCCACCAAGTCCCTCTACTGGCCACCAAGTCCCTCCACTGGCCACCAAGTCCCTCCACTGGCCACCAAGTCCCTCCACTGGCCACCAAGTCCCTCTACTGGCCACCAAGTCCCTCCACTGGCCACCAAGTCCCTCTACTGGCCACCAAGTCCCTCCACTGGCCACCAAGTCCCTTCATTGGCCATCAAGTCCCTCCACTGGCCACCAAGTCCCTTCATTGGCCACCAAGTCCCTCTACTGGCCACCAAGTCCCTCCACTGGCCACCAAGTCCCTCCACTGGCTACCAAGTCCCTGTACTGGCCACCAAGTCCCTCCACTGGCCACCAAGTCCCTCCACTGGCCATCAAGTCCCTCTACTGGCCACCAAGTCCCTCTACTGGCCCCCAAGTCCCTCTACTGGCCACCAAGTCCCTCCACTGGTCACCAAGTCCCTCTACTGGCCACCAAGTCCCTCTACTGGCCACCAAGTCCCTCTACTGGCCACAAAGTCCCTCCACTGGCCACCAAGTCCCTCTACTGGCCACCAAGTCCCTCTACTGGCCACCAAGTCCCTCCACTGGCCATCAAGTCCCTCTACTGGCCACCAAGTCCCTCTACTGGCCACCAAGTCCCTCTCCAAGTCCCTCCACTGGCCACCAAGTCCCTTCATTGGCCATCAAGTCCCTCCACTGGCCACCAAGTCCCTTCATTGGCCACCAAGTCCCTCTACTGGCCACCAAGTCCCTCCACTGGCCACCAAGTCCCTCCACTGGCTACCAAGTCCCTGTACTGGCCACCAAGTCCCTCCACTGGCCACCAAGTCCCTCCACTGGCCATCAAGTCCCTCTACTGGCCACCAAGTCCCTCTACTGGCCCCCAAGTCCCTCTACTGGCCACCAAGTCCCTCTACTGGCCACCAAGTCCCTCCACTGGTCACCAAGTCCCTCTACTGGCCACCAAGTCCCTCTACTGGCCACCAAGTCCCTCTACTGGCCACAAAGTCCCTCCACTGGCCACCAAGTCCCTCTACTGGCCACCAAGTCCCTCTACTGGCCACCAAGTCCCTCCACTGGCCATCAAGTCCCTCTACTGGCCACCAAGTCCCTCTACTGCCCACCAAGTCCCTCTACTGGCCATCAAGTCCCTCTACTGGCCACCAAGTCGCTCCACTGGCCACCAAGTCCCTCTACTGGCCACCAAGTCCCTCTACTGGCCACCAAGTCCCTCTCCAAGTCCCTCCACTGGCCACCAAGTCCCTTCACTGGCCACAAAGTCCCTCTACTGGCCACCAAGTCCCTTTACTGGCCATCAAGTCCCTCTACTGGCCACCAAGTCGCTCCACTGGCCACCAAGTCCCTCTACTGGCCACCAAGTCCCTCTACTGGCCACCAAGTCCCTCTCCAAGTCCCTCCACTGGCCACCAAGTCCCTTCACTGGCCACAAAGTCCCTCCACTGGCCAACAAGTCCCTCTCCAAGTCCCTCCACTGGCCATCAAGTCCCTCTACTGGCCACCAAGTCACTCTACTGGCCACCAAGTCCCTCTACTGGCCACCAAGTCCCTCCACTGGCCACCAAGTCCCTCTACTGGCCACCAAGTCCCTCTACTGGCCACCAAGTCCCTCCACTGGCCATCAAGTCCCTCTACTGGCCACCAAGTCCCTCTACTGGCCATCAAGTCCCTCTACTGGCCACCAAGTCGCTCCACTGGCCACCAAGTCCCTCTACTGGCCACCAAGTCCCTCTACTGGCCACCAAGTCCCTCTCCAAGTCCCTCCACTGGCCACCAAGTCCCTTCACTGGCCACAAAGTCCCTCCACTGGCCACCAAGTCCCTCTCCAAGTCCCTCCACTGGCCATCAAGTCCCTCTACTGGCCACCAAGTCACTCTACTGGCCACCAAGTCCCTCTACTGGCCACCAAGTCCCTCCACTGGCCACCAAGTCCCTCTACTGGCCACCAAGTCCCTCTACTGGCCACCAAGTCCCTCCACTGGCCATCAAGTCCCTCTACTGGCCACCAAGTCCCTCTACTGGCCATCAAGTCCCTCTACTGGCCACCAAGTCGCTCCACTGGCCACCAAGTCCCTCTACTGGCCACCAAATCCCTCTACTGGCCACCAAGTCCCTCTCCAAGTCCCTCTACTGGCCACCAAGTCCCTCTCCAAGTCCCTCCACTGGCCACCAAGTCCCTTCACTGGCCACAAAGTCCCTCCACTGGCCACCAAGTCCCTCTCCAAGTCCCTCCACTGGCCACCAAGTCCCTCTACTGGCCACCAAGTCCCTCTCCAAGTCCCTCTACTGGCCACCAAGTCCCTCTCCAAGTCCCTCCACTGGCCACCAAGTCCCTTCACTGGCCACAAAGTCCCTCCACTGGCCACCAAGTCCCTCTCCAAGTCCCTCCACTGGCCATCAAGTCCCTCTACTGCCACCAAGTCACTCTACTGGCCACCAAGTCCCTCTACTGGCCACCAAGTCCCTCTACTGGCCACCAAGTCCCTCCACTGGCCATCAAGTCCCTCTACTGGCCACCAGGGTCCAGATCCAGGCCCGTAGTCTCTCTACTTTGGATTGACCCAGAACTTACCTTTAAACCTCACATTGATTATACTGTTAAAAAAAAGCAAATGGCTGTCTCGCTTCACTTTACCGTTCAATCAACTGTTTCACACTTCCTGTCAGAAAAAGGTTCATTTCTCACCTCATACTACCACTTGTTGATTAGGCAGATATTGTTTATCAAAATACTCCAGATACCCACCTTAAACCTCTGACTGTATTATTTAATTCATTATATAGATCAGTGTCTCCCAACCTGGGGTCCGGGCCTCCCCTGGGGTGCGCCAGAGATCTCTGGGGGGGGCGAAACTTTGTCTGCTTTGAGGATATGCAGCTGTAAAAATTATATTTGCACATGTGAAATAAATAAAAAATAATAACACACCTAATGGAATACAGTAATCCAAGTCTGTATAAACCCACGTAGTATTTTAAGTTATTTAGCAGGATAAAAACTTAATAAAAAACAAAAAAACAAAACTTAATTACTTATTATTATATCATTATTCAACATTTAATCATACTACTACTACGACAGGTTGTTAAAGGAAAAATGTTAAAAATGTTGAAATTATATTATTATGAAATTATTTTATGTCCTTGCAATTATTTTCTGTGCGTATTTTATACATTAGTGACACAAAATGAAGGTGAGAAAGACAAAGTCATATGTATACAGGGTAAACCAAAGAGAAATGTATCACAAAAACATAATTAATGTTTTTTTTTCAATTAAAGGTTTGTAACGAATCACTTTACTCTTTTGCTGCTAGTACGTACGGGTCGGGGGGCCCGGCTGGTCTTAGACACAAGTAGGGGGGGTTCCGTGGAAAAAAGGTTGGGAACCACTTATGTAGATTTGTGTTACGTTGTCCTTTCAGAACACATCATTGTTTTATGTTTGATTCATTGAACTGGTTCCTTTTTAAATGTGTTTATTTTCACTGTCCTCCATATCTAAAAGAACTCATGATTCCATATAACTCTCCATACTCACTCAGACATATGAATTTTCCTTTTTTCTTTGTTCCTAGAATTTCAAGAGGTTGGTAAAAGATAATTTCATTTAAAGCTCCATCAGATTGGAATGATCTTCCTCTCTTTTTGCGTTCTATTACCTCTTTTCATTGTTTTAAGTTGGCATTATATTCTCATCTTAAAACAAATTCCCTATGTTTTAAATGTATTTATTTTTGTCCTTTTTTTCTATTTTTACTGGCCACCAAGGTCCAGATCCGGACCCGTAGTCCCTCTACTTCACAAAATTCTGGTCCTACAGAAACTATTCATTAGGATTGCAACTCGATCAGTCACACGCTTCATCTACTCCTTCATTTCAGAAACTCCAGATTCTTACTATTTTGATATTAATATTTTTCAGATACGCTATTTTATTTATAAGATAAATTCAAGTGGAGGGAATATTCCTGGACAGTTCAAGGCTTACTTTAAATCAAATTCACAGGTTCATTCTTATTCAACTCGACAATCCTCAGATCTTCATCCTCCTAAATTTCTCACTTGCAGACGTCAATTTTTGATGAGATTTAGGGACTAAATTGTGGAATGATTTTTCCCACCTGACAAAGAGCTCTTCCTCTTTGAAATGTTACAAAAGACGTTTGAAGGACCACTTGACTGCTGTTTTGTAACTGTTTTCCCAAGGTATTGTTGTACATGTATCCATGTTTTTTTGTGTTTCACTCATAGTGACATGATAATTTCTACCATTAGTCTTATTTGCTCAGGAGTCAATACAAGTTGTAAAAACAATATCCCATGCACACTCTCACACACACTTATTTTTTTGTCTTTATTCTTTATTATTATCTATATATTGCATTATTAGTTTGCCATCACTTTTGTGTAGTTATACTTTATGTTTTTGTATGTTAATCTTGTGCTCCGTTGGTCTGAACTCTCACGTGTAAATAAAAGTCGGACTCTGGTGTGAAGTTGTGAACATTTATTTAAGTTACACACCGAAGTACCGAGCCCCACGGACTCCAAACAGGAAGTACAAAAAAAGAAGAAAATAAAAACAACGAGCAGTGACGTCGGCGCCGCCGGGCCTTCGTCGTCATGGCAACAGTTCAGAGCTGTGACTGACAGACGGGGAGTGGGGTCCTCGTCGCCACGGCGACGGGAACGTCTCCATTCAGGTCCTCAGTGCTGAATTACGAAAAGAGGGCAACAGTTTTATAAAAGTATTGCATCGAAACAAAACACTGGGAGGAGCTTCGTCCAACAGGAAGTACAAAACAATAAAAGCCTCCCGGACTTCAACATTAGTCGGGTTTGGCGGGTTTGCAGGCCCGGGAGGCTCCGGCCCGGCCCGGTCCGGTCCGGGGCCCGGCTCAGAGTCCAGGTCCTTCTGGGCTCCCAGAACCGGATCTTAGTCCCTCTTTGACTCCGCCCACTTTCTCCTCCGCTAACAGGAAACAGGAAACAGCAGCTGGACGCTACGAACACGTGGACACCTGAGACATCCGGCAGGAACCACATGACTGAAACAAACTGGTTCTTTAATTTGGTCCAAAGTTTTCAAAGATCTTCGGATCAAAGGAACTTAAAACTGGGCTTGGGCGTAGTTGTGGAGACGCCCAGACCCCCCAGACCCCCGACGATGAGGACCAAGTTGATAACAGTTAACGACTCGCTAGCGTCCTAGAAAAGGGAAGTTGCAAGACAGTATTTGCGTAACTTCCTGTGTTGCTTTTAAATCAGGGATCTGTTTCCGAGGAAACGATGCGGCGCCTTCGTTCCCGAGGAAAAACGTTCTCGGTGCTGCCGTTAGAACCGTACGGAAGAGTATTAGGGCCACGCAGGAGAAAAATACAAATAATAATTTAGAGGAAGATTTTTTTTCATTATGCATTTCGAGTAAAAAGTCGAAATGTATTTCAACTTTATTCTCGAAATGTCAACTTTATTCACAAAATTTCGACTTTATTCTTGAAATTGTATTTCAACATTAATGTCGACATTTCGACTTTTTTCTCGAAGTGCACAATAAAAAAAAATCTTCCCCTCAAATATTTTTCCTCCTGCATGGCCCTAATACTCTTCCGTAGAACCGGCACCACGGTTCTTACCGCGGAAAATCTTTGGCGGCTGTTTTCACCCCAAACGCCACCAACACATCGCCACAAACTCCGGCATCACAAACCTGCATATAAGTGGGAGGTTTTCACTCCAATTAGTGATGCACCGAATGTTCGGTAACCGAAATTGTTCAGCCGAAAATAGCAAAAACACACTTTCGGTGTTCGGTGGAATAAGTGGGGAAAAAACCGAACAATTAATAACGGCGACGCAATCAAACATGTCAGCATGTCAGATCATTAATACTTGGATGTGGGAAAAAGCAGAGGACACGAGAAATGATCCAGGCTGAGTTGGATTTGGGAAACCGCTGGTGATGGAGACGGTGACGGGACACACAGCAGAGAAAAGGAACCGTACTACCGACGCGGTGGAGAACCCTCACTGTCTGATATGAACAGATCCTCCAAGAAAATAACCCAGATTTTTACAATTATTATACTGCACATTTATTTGATTTATGCAATGGTTAAAAAATTGGCAAAATAAATGAAAAGCTGCGAAGAACAATTGTTCGGTATTATTCGGTATTCGGCGTAAAAAGTGTTTATTATTATTTTCGGTTTTCGGCTACAAATTTTCATTTCGGTGCATCACTAATTCCAATGAGCACGAATGAGGTCAAAACGACTCCGGCAGGCGAAGTTCCCGCCCCCGTATCGACTCCTATCAAACCGGATTTCCTCAGGCCCAGAGAGTCGTCCTCTCTGGGGCGGTACCGAAGCTGGACACCAATCAGGGAGGGGAAGCGTGTGACGTGGGCGGAGCTACAACCAGAACCGGGGGGGGGGGGGCCCGCAAACTATGTGAACATCTGCGGCGCCTGTCCACGTAACCCCTAGCGACCGTTGGCATCCACCACATAGGTTACCGTAGCAACCACACAGCTTAGAAGATCCGACCACATGTCACGGCGGCGACCCGACCCGGACCTTTCCTTCGATACCACGACTCTTCACCTCACTCTGATAAAGTTCTGAAGCGGTTCCCGTAAACGTCCTCCGACACACGGCGACGCTACTTCCTGTTTACCAGAAACGGTTGAGGGGGGGGGACGGGGTTTCCACAACTAATTCAAATGTTTCAGTCTAATAAAATAAAAGCACTTCCTGCCGGATGCATTTCTCTCTCTGTGGTTTGTAAACAAGACTGATGGTTCACCGGGTCACATGATCGGTCGCCTAGGGGGGGAAAACCTCACAATCACCGCGGTAACGCTGCAGGGGCTGCAAGGTTTCCCCGCGGCCGCAGAGCCGCCGCTCTGACGTCTATTAATGTCCATAATTACCTCTGAAATCAGCCTGCTAGATAAACGCTTTCACACACCGACGGGGGGGGGGGGGGGGGCGTTAAAATAAAATGTTTAAAAGTTCAGCAAGTAAGAGCATAAACACTGAAATGAAAACAGACGGTTGTAAAAGCTCCTGAAGTCGTTAAAAGTTCCGGGCTCCGGGACATCACAGCAAACGCTTCGCACGACCTTTGAACCTTTAACGAAGACATTTATATTTATCTTATTTCAAAAACACCTCCGGGTTCCCGTACGACCGGGCGGTCCGGGCTCCCGGCGGAGCCCTGGGAGCCCGCGAGGTCCCGCCGTACGGCCCCTGAACAACTTTCACCATGAAGACAGAAACGGAGTAAAACTTGTTCTTTTCGTTCTTTGATTCTAAACCTGAGTTTCCCGTGTGTGGTTTTTCTGCTCAACGCCTTCAACGCCTCCCCGAGCTAACGGGCTAACGGGCGGACGACAAACGTCGACAGGAACAAATACTGAGGTATCTTTGTCTGCGAGGACACGTGAAGGTGAGGTATGAGGGCGCGCCGGGGGTCAAAGTGCAACGGACTCCTGCGCGGCCGCCGCGGCGCTCCATGACCACGCCCCCGTTCACAGGAACAGATGTACGAACGCCAATACCACGTCTGACCACACGGTGGCAGCGCCGCAACGCAAACGCCGTTTACGAGGAGGAAAAACCCAAATCAAGACGAAAAACGACACCAAACTCTTTAAACAGGAAGTTAAACGACGTGGAACTTCAACAACACTGGAGGAGAGCGAGGGGGCGTGGCCATGAGCTCCACGGTCCCGGAATTCATCAGGAAACTTTATTTTGAAATCCTTTTTTCTTCGGCTCGTATTTATATTCTTCATCATTTATCATGGTGTTGTTTCTATTTACAGCTACTAGTTTTATCAAACTATTTGTCTACTTTACGGCGCCTAGCTACGGTGGCCGAGACCCGCCATTGCTGAAAATAAAAGTAACGCTGCAAACAGAAACAAACGCCGCTGCAAATAAAATAAACGCTGCAAACAGAAACAAACGCCGCTGCAAATAAAATAAAAAACGACGCAAATAAAAAAGCCACAACGGAAGTGAATTACCCGGGGCTGTTTTTGCCGATGCACCGGTGTTTTTATGTGAGAGGCGTTGTTGTTTTTGTTGTTTTTATCATTAATAATAATGCCAATAATAATCTAAAGCGTGGGTAACAATAGTTATTTGGATGAATGTGAAGTTGTAGCTGTGTGTGGTGGTCAGGGACTTCTCCTCTCACGTAAAAAACACCGGTGCACCAGCAAAAACAGTCCCAGGTAATTCACTTCCGTTGTGGCTTTTTTATTTGCGTCGTTTTATTTGCAGCTGCGTTTCTTTTTGTTTGCAGCGTTTCTTTAATTTGCAGCGGCGTTTCTTTTTATTTGCAGCGTTTCTTTAATTTGCAGCGGCGTTTGTTTCTGTTTGCAGCGTTACTTTTATTTTCAGCAATGGCGGGTCTCGGCCACCGTACTTATCCGCCGTCTGCTCTCCACCGCGACTTTTCCAGATTCCAAAAAATTCATCAAAAAACAGATTTTCTATAACGTGAGTTTCAAAATAAGAGCGTGCCGTCGGAGCCACCATGACCTTTGAACCTGCACTGATACAATGTTTGAAAACGTTGTGCTTTGGCCGCCTCCCGGCGTTTCCTCTGGAAGCTCCATGGCAACGGAACTGGACCGGGTAACGGACAGTTCCGTCTCTCGGCTGGGAGGGGAGGGGTGGGGGCTTGGTTCTGGTTCTGGTTCCCGGGACTTTCGCAGTCAGTGTTGTTCAAATGCTCCGGGGTGGCGGGGCCAGGACCTGGGGGCCATTCATTTGACCCGTTTCCATGGCAACAGCTAGCTTTGATTGAAAACACGCGTCGGTTTGTAAACGCCAGGTTCCTGGGGGTTGGGGGGGGGAAAGGGGCGGGGCTAAAGATGAGATTCACATTCAGACCCAGATGCCACTGATTCACGCAGAGTTTTGACCTCCGACCTCCAGGACAGGAAGCAGCACAAGGACTCACGCGGTCCAGAAGAGTCACAAGTAACCGTGGAAACGCTCCTGACGAACGTCCCGACAAACAACAGAAGAAGAAGAAGAAGAAGAAGAACAAGGTCCTCCTGCAGGTCCGGGACCGGCTGGAGGTCCGGGACCGGCTGGAGGTCCGGGAGGAGGAGAAGAAGAAGAACCCTCCAGTCTGTGGGTCCGGTTAGTTCCGAAGGTTTTGGACCGAAGTCCCGGGTTCCGGGGCTGGAGACCCGGCGAGCAGAACCCCCGGTAAAAACACGAGGAGACGGATCTCAGCGTCGCGTTTCAAGTTTTATGTTGTAACGTTAAAATCAAAAATCAGTAAACTTGTTTTTCCAGGTTCTGGATCAAGTTCTGGACCAGGTTCTGGTTCAGAAACGGAAGCATCGACTCCCGGAGCATCGACTTTCTCCGACTTCTGGGTTTAAGTTCTGAGAAAATCCGGACTAATCCATCACCGACGAGAGGATGGAACGGGTCCTCCGGTCTGGTCTCTGGTCCTGGTCCCCCCCCAGGTCTGGTCCCCCCAGGTCTGGTCTCTGGTCCCCCTCAAACCGTGTAACTGCATGCGAGCGTCCGACTATCGCGTTGCACTGCGTGACATCGGACTCCCTCTGTCCTGAAACACTGAAACCGTTAATATTGGCCCCCACGTTATTTTGATTGACAGCTGAAACTCGTCTTTTACTCGCCGCACGACCCGCCCGTACGGTCCGTGGACTTCGCGGCCATCCGTTTTTTGTTTTGAAATGACAAAATAAAAATAGACATAATACAAAATAATCCGTTCCCCATCTTTTGTTTTGATTTAGATTTTTTTTAATGTTGAAACAGAAAATAAATCAAATATGAAACATGGGAGTTTCCCCCCGTTGGAAACGAATAGGAAATAGAGAAAAGAGTTTTCCACTCGCTGTTTTAATTCCCAATTTCAAATATCAATGAAATCGGATAACAATCCGTTTTCCGTTTTTTATTATCAAAACAAAAGATGCAAAACTGATTATTTTGGATTATATCTCTATTTTTATTTTGTCATTTCAAATCAAAAAACGGACGGCCGCGAAGTTCACGGAGCCCATGCGCTCCTAAAGTGGCAGCACCTCGCGACGCGCTGATTGGCTGGAATCCGCTCAGCTCAGCGAGGTCGACGGACGAGACGAAGCGAGCGCGACTCCCATTGGTCTCAGTCTCTCGCTAAGCAGAGACTGGCTATCACATTAAAGGTAAATGAAAAAGACACAAGATCTAAGATTTAGATAATAAGTTGTGAAACTTCCAGCTCTCTGTCCATCTCCCTCCAGCAGCTGCCACTTTATTGAGGTTTTTGTAGTGAA
This sequence comes from Cololabis saira, assembly GCF_033807715.1. NCBI lineage: Eukaryota > Metazoa > Chordata > Actinopteri > Beloniformes > Belonidae > Cololabis > Cololabis saira. Next base: position 6,760,436 of record NC_084607.1, read on the forward strand.
ATGAGGAGGAATCATAGAGATAACTTCTCATTTCAACTAACTGGATCAGCCGTTCCTCATCCATGACTGTTTCCTACAGCGCTTTCAACCGGCTTTCAACGCGAGCGACAGGAAGAAAATAGAAGCAGGACATCCGACAAATGTTCAGCTCAAAACGGCGCGTCGTGTCGCTGCGGCCAGTTAGGACAGTCCAATAGAAAATAAAGCAATGGAATTGATTTTGTCGCTGACGCTCGCTCGCATGCAGTTATGACACGGTGTCAGGTCTGGTCCCCCCCAGTCTGGTCTCTGGTCTCTGGTCTTCCCCCCACTGCAAAACTCAAAATCTTAGTCTTATTTCTAGTTAAAATGCCTCATTTTTAGTAAAAAAAAAATTACACTTAAAACAAGACTCATCACTGGAAAAAACAACAATTTTCACCTGTTTCAAGTAAATTTTCACTTGAAATAAGTAGAAAAATCTGCCAGTGGAACAAGATTGTTTTGCTTGTAATAAGAAGTTAAATCTTGTTCCACTGGCAGATTTTTCTACTTATTTCAAGTGAAAATTTACTTGAAACAGGTGAAAATTGTCAAATAAGTTATTTATCTGGTAATGACTCTTTTTTGAAGTGTAATGAGATTTTAACTAAAAATAAGACAAATATTCCTGGTAAGATTTTGAGTTTTTGCAGTGCAGCAGGTCTGGTCCCTGTTCCCCCCAGGTCTGGTCCCCCCAGGTCTGGTCCCGGGTCCAGCAGCAGGTCCCAGACTCCCTTACTGAATCCATTCAGGTTAAAAACTGTTTCCAAACCCTCAAAACTTCTTTTTCTGTGTTAAGTTTTTCATATTCACGCGGCCCCCCCGAGTCCAAATCTGTGGAACTTCAGCTCCGGTCGTCTGCTGGTGGGCAAGAACCGGTCCCCGCCAGAACCAGAACCCTGATCCGGCTCAGAGGAGGGCAGACTCCCCTACTTCCTGCTGACTTTCAGAGTAAAAGCCTCGGTCTCAGCCGGTCTCCGGTCCCGGGTCAGGACCGGTTCTCGGGGTCCCGGGTCAGGACCGGTTCTCGGGGGGGTGCTGGGTCCGGGCGTGGCTCTGCAGCCGGGTGGCGGAGGAGAACCTCTTGCCGCAGCGGGAGCAGCAGAGCGGCAGGGCCCCGGCCCCGGCCCCAGCGGGCGACTGGGGCGACGGCGGCGCGTCGGCGTCCCCCCCGGCGCCGTCCCCGGCCGCGTGGGTCTGCCGGTGCGCCTTCAGCAGGGACATCCGGCTGAACCGCCGGCCGCACTCCTCACACTCCGACCAAACCCGGCGCCGCTTCTTCTGCCGGGAGAAAAGGAGAGGGTCAAGTTAGCCCCGCCCCTTTTTATCGTGGAAAATCATAACGACAATCACCTGATCAATCACCTGATCATGGTGGGAAAGATACACACACACATATACAGAGCCACCGCAAGGGGTGTGCGAACCGTACGACCGCGCGGGGCCTCGCGCTATGGGACGTTTTTTTTTTTTGGTTTTGTTCTTTTTTTTTTTCCTTCTTTCTCTTATAAATAAACAGTCACGTTCCATTACAGACCTAAATGTGTGCTAGTCTGTGCATATCAATAAATATATGTGCAATGATGTGCTTGCTGATTGATGTCGCTGCGTCAGACCAAGCGCAGACACAAGCTGCTCTGATCCAGACGGGTGGAGTTGGAACAAACTGTCACACAATGTCAAGAGAACGACACAGATTCAGGAAATTTCCATCAGGGGATGAAAAAAGAAAAAACGAAAGAAAATGGAAAAGTTTATTGCCTCTCTGAAAGGCTTGTTTGATAAATTTGTTACAAAAATCACAGATCCGACCGGGTTGGGCGATATATCGAGATTTTAATATATGTCGATATATTTTCAAACGCGATATGGTACGAGACAATATCGTTTATATCGATTTTTAAATTTCTTTTTTTTTTTTTTATGATTTTGATATAGCTTATTTTGTGACAAATTGACTTGAATGTTTTATTTGAGATTTGCACAAATGTTTTGTTATTTGCACAACTGTCAACTTCAGTGGAAAAGTCTGCCTGTTACTGTCTACATTGTATTAATTGCACAGTATATTTTAATTTAATTGTTATGCAGGAAAGGGATATTTGTTTTATTTTATTCAAGAAGCATTTTTATTCTATATATGCAGGCAGTTTATTTTTATTTCATTTGTTTTATACATTTTGATATTGTGCAGACCTCTGTTAATAAAGGTACCTGTGTGACATTTGGCACGAGGCTTTGTATTAAAACTGACTGTTTTTTTAAGGGTTTGCCTCAGAAAAAAATGAAGCTAACAGAGATGCTATGCTATAATGCTTTGGGGGAAACCCCAATTAAGGCACAGAAAAAATATCGATATATATCGAGTATCGCCATTCAGCTAGAAAATATCAAGATATGACTTTTGGTCCATATCGCCCAGCCCTAATATATATATATATATATATATATATATATATATATATATATATAATTTTTATTTATTTTTTTTCTCCCCAAACAGAGATGCCCAGACTTCCTTCACCCACACCGTAAATGGTGCCAGCAGAGTACTGCCTCCCCCTTCTGAGGCGCCGAACGGCCCTCCAGAATTTCCTGGAGGCCGAAATTCTTCCTCCATAGCCTCCCCGAACTCCTCCCAGACCCGGGTCTCTGCCTCCAAGACTGCCCGAGCCGCGGCTTGCTTGGCCTGCCGGTACCTATCTACTGCGTCAGGAGTCCCACCGGCCAACATAGCCCGGTAGGACTCCTTCTTCAGTCTGACGGCATCCTGTACTTCCGGTGTCCACCACCGGGTTCTAGGATTGCCGCCACGACAGGCACCGGAGACCTTGCGTCCACAACTTCGAGCCGCCGCGTCGACAATGGAGGCAGAGAACATGGTCCACTCGGACTCGATGTCCCCCGCCTCCCCCGGGATCCGAGAGAAGCTCTCCCGGAGGTGGGAGTTGAAGATGTCCCTGACAGAGGGCTCGGCCAGACGTTCCCAACAGACCCTCACAATCCGTTTGGGTCTGCCCGGTCTGTCCAACCTCTCCCTCCGCCAGCGCATCCAACTCACCACCAGGTGGTGATCAGTTGACAGCTCAGCCCCTCTCTTCACCCGAGTGTCCAAGACATGCGGCCGAAGGACAGATGAAACGACAACAAAGTCGATCATTGACCTCTAGGGGTAACGATACACTAATCTCACGATACGGTGCGATACACGATATTGAGGTCACGATAACGATACGATACGATATTATAGCAGTATTTTTTTAACAACCTTGAATGAGGAACATATTACTGGAAAAAATTGTCTTTTATTTGAAAGACACAAAATACAAAGCAATGCTGTGCGTTTGCCCTATTGTTACAGTTTGTAATGCTTTATAACTGTTTAAGTTTTAAAGAGAAAGCCAGGCCAACCATTTTCCACAAACTGAACTAAAAGTAAATGTCAGGTTTGCATTATGCATCTTCAGTTTCATACAAGTACAAATATTTAGCCACAAACTGAATAGTTTCTCTCATGTATGATTTGACTTTTTTCTTTCCAGAAATTTAACTAAAATTAAATGAATAAATAAAAGTAAATAAATACATACAATTTTACATCATAAAACAGATTGATTCATGCTCACCTTATAAGTGTAAGAGGAGATGTATTTTTGTTAAGAAGGTTATTTTGGTAATTCAGGGTTCATTATTTTATAAATATATTCTTTATATTCTGATGTAAATCAGGGACTATAATGACACAAGTCAGTTTATCTGTAGTGATTAGTCTGTTTTAGATTGGGCGGAGTGATACGCCACAGTACGGCACTAGGTGCTGTGTTGATGTTCTAAAATCCTACACTGTTGAGGGACATTAAAGTACTCTGGAACTCAGTAGAAGTTGTCCCCGTGTTTATTCTACTCACGACCCGAAAAAGGTTTAATTTAATAAGGTAAGGCTTAACTCTACACCAGCCTTACATAAGTCAAAGTTCAGAGCTCAAAACCCCCAAGAGTCCCGTGATCGGGACCAAAACGGTACTAGTTTCTTCTGAGCGGAGGAAGATTTTGGTCCGCGGTCGGCACGCGTGGTCGGATGGCTGCTCAATACTAGTCAACACAATAGATTAATACTAATAACCCAATATCGCAATAGTTTGTCACCTCCACGACACGTATCGTGACGTTTTTGTATCGCAAAATTTTGTGGCACGATATATTGTTACACCCCTATTGACCGCCGGCCTAGGGTGTCCTGGTGCCACGTGCACTGATGGACACCCTTATGTTTGAACATGGTGTTCGTGATGGACAAACTGTGACTCGCACAGAAGTCCAACAACAAAACACTGCTCGAGTTCAGATCGGGGAGGCCGTTCCTCCCAATCACGCCTCTCCAGGTATCACTGTCATTGCCCACGTGAGCGTTGAAGTCCCCCAGTAGAACAATGGAGTTCCCAGTTGGAGCACCATCAAGTACTCCTCCCAGGGACCCCAAGAAGGCCGGGTACTCCGCACTGCTGTTCGGCCCGTAGGAACAGACAACAGTGAGAGACCTTTTCCCGACCCGAAGGCGCAGGGAAGCGACCCTCTCGTTCACCGGGGTGAACTCCAACACATGGCGGCTGAGCTGGGGGGGCTATAACCAAGCCCACACCAGCCCGCCGCCTCTCACCCTGGGCAACTCCAGAGTAGTGGAGTGTCCAGCCCTCCACTACTCTGTATGTATATGTATATATTGAATATACACATACATACATATATATACGCACACATACATATAGGCCCTGTCCCAATACTCCCCCTACCCCTACTTTTCAGCAGTACCCATAAATTTTGCACGTTCCTGTGAGGGTAGTGGTGTCCCAATTCCTCTTTTCACCTAGGGGGAGTGGAAAAAACTACTGTAGTGGATATGAATCTGTCCCTACAGATCGAGGGTTTTCGGATGCTCACTAGCTGAACTAGGGCCAGAAAAAATTCCCAGAATGCTTTTCGTCGTCATTTGCGGACTGAATCAAAAAAAAAAACAACATGGCGGACATTTCTTATTTTTTAGTGAATAAAATCAATATTTTGAGTTAGTTTCTGCATAAAAATGCGTTTTGATTACATTTCTAGCGAGAAATATATATTTTACTTTCATAATATTCACTCAGTGAATGTACATAATCATTTGCCCGTTGTTGCGAAGTCTTTTTCAAACCTCACCAGAATAAAGGCTGATTTATGGGTCTGCGTTACACCAATGCAGAGCTACGGCTTGGTTACGCGGCGACGCGCGCCGTACCCTACGCCGTAGGCTCTGCGTCGATTTAACGCGGAACCATAAACTCCGGAGCCGGCAGGCAGAAATCCTGAAATTTTCTGAGCAAATTTCTTAACAGGCGTAGCCACAACTGTTAGATTTCATCTATTAAACCAACATTTATCTTCCTAAATGAGTTATTTCAGCCAGCGGTAATTCTCCACAGAGCTGCAGGTTTCTCCCCGGGACGACGGCGCAGGTTGACCCGGCGATCACGTCTGTACTCCGGCTGCTGCTGCTGCTCCCCGGTCTCATCATCGCCGAAAACATTGGATCAAATTTCTTAACAGCCGTTATTTGGATAAACTGAGCCCAGGTTGGGGATCTTAACGGTTACTTTTACACCTGAAAAAATATTAAAACTTAATAAAGTGGCATATTAACAGCGCTACAGCAGAAATTAAAACAGCTTTTGGCTCTCAGCTTCCTGATTTTAGTGGTGGTGCTGAAAGTAGGAGTAGGGGGAGTATTGGGACAGACCTGGGAAGATTTCAAGTGCCCTAAAATCTGTCCCATCTTCTTCTTTAGGGGTAGTGGTAGAAAGTAGGGGGAGTATTGGGATTGGGCCACACACACACATACAGATACACACATGTATACATATATATTCCACCACGATCAAAGACTCTTTATAAATTAAGGAGGTTGTAATCTCTCAGATGAGCGTCAACACATCACACCCTCTTCCACGTTACCTTCCTTCCTTTGTCCTCCTCTTCTCCTTCCTCCTCCTCCTCCTCTTCCTCCTCGGCGTTGGGGGGGGCGGCCGGCGTCACGTCGTCCCGCGGCTCGCCGCCGCCGTTGGCCGTCAGGGACACCAGCGCGTCCTTGGCGGCGCCGTCGTCCTCGTCCTCCAGCAGCTGAGACGGCAGGGTGAGGAGGCGGTGCAGCATGGAGGCGGGGGGGCAGCCGCCTGGGGGGGCACAGACCAGACCGGGGGGGGGGGGCTCAGATCAATACCCCAAACAACAGCTCATACAGAAGGAGAAGCTGATCAGGGCAGCCGCGCTGTGGACCTGCGTCCACCAGGGGGCGACAAACCTGCAGTGTTGTTGTCAGCCTGCTTCAGTTTTAGTCTAGTCTTTGGGTCCAGCTATCATTTTAGTTTTTATTAGTTTTAGTCACGTTCATTCTCCTTTTAGTAGTGTCAAGTTTCAGTCGACTAAAAGTCTGAGCATTTTAGGGCCAATCCCAATGTTCACCCTACCCACTACCACTAACCCTAAAAATGAAGCCACAGGCGTAGGGCCCTTGTAATGTTCCCTAGGGATTGGGACACCACTTGCTACGTCACTGTGTGGTTTACGTTCGGGTACGTAAGCGGTTCACGGATTCACGGATTTTTGTGAGATCAGGTTGAGTTAGTTTCTGCATAAAAATGCGTTTTGATTACATTTCTAGCGAGAAATATATATTTTACTTTCATAATATTCACTCAGTGAATGTACATAATCACTCGCTTGCTCGTTGTTGCAAAATTTTTTCAGACCTCGCCAGAATAAAGGCTGATTTATGGTTCCGCGTTACACCAACGCAGAGCCTACGGCGTAGGTTACGCGGCGACGCGCACCGTACGGCGTAGGCTCTGTGTAAGTTTTAGTCAAAGATTGTATTTAGCCAAACCCATTTTACAATTCAAACAAGGTTATCTTATTATTATATTATTGTTACTTTATAGACTCAAGAATACATTCATTCCAGATACAGAAGACTCTAATTTGAGTTTACAACATATTCATTTTTCCGCATTTCTCCTTATCTTTTTCTTTTCCACGACACATTGGGTTTTCTTTTCCACGTCTTTGTAGGAAAGTGGATCCAAAGATGGATCTTCTTCTTCTCCAGCCCCAGAGCAGATCCCTGCGTTTCTCTATGTAACTTTGTTTTTAATAACGTGAACCTAGATCTCTGCGTTAACGGCATCAGCCTCTAACTCTGCAGCTGATTCTGGATCTGATTCCTGCTGCAGCGACTGGGATTGAGGACTAACGTCACCCAGCAGAACTAAACCAGAGAAACTACTGAAAACATGGACATTAAACCAGAAACTACTGAAAACATGGACATTAAACCAGAAACTACTGAAAACATGGACATTAAACCAGAGAAACTACTGAAAACATGGACATTAAACCAGAGAAACTACTGAAAACATGGACATTAAACCAGAGAAACTACTGAAAACATGGACATTAAACCAGAGAAACTACTGAAAACATGGACATTAAACCAGAGAAACTACTGAAAACATGGACATTAAACCAGAGAAACTACTGAAAACATGGACATTAAACCAGAGAAACTACTGAAAACATGGACATTAAACCAGAGAAACTACTGAAAACATGGACGTTAAGGATCTTTGTAGAACATTTCGTCTCGCTTTGGTCGACGAAAATGAAGACACATTTTAGCAAAGTTTTTATTCTGTAATCTACATTTTAGTCTGGTTTTTATTCGATATTGATTATTACGATATTGCATTATATATTTAATTATCGTTATCGTCACATGACCAGCATTTTCGATATTTAATCAGAATTTTCGTTGACGAGAGCAACTTTACTCCTAATGAGTCTGTTACGTGGTAACAGTTTTGAATATGAATCTTTAAAGCCGGGCAGACACTGTGCGATTATCGGCTCGTTTTGAGACGATTTTCCAGTCGTGCGACTATTTTTTGGATCGGGACGGATTTTGACCCAATCGTTGCTCGTGCCTCGTGCAGTAAACGTGGGGTAACGACGAGAGATTAAGACCTCACGACGAGCTCCCGATCACAAATCGAGAGGTCGCAAGAAAATCAAGCGTGTTTGAAATCCTGGTCACTCCTCGTGAAGGAATCACACAGTTGAAGCAGCTACGACCCGATTGGACTCATCCTTTCGCAGAGAGCATGCGCAATATCTGATGTCACGTCAAAAACTATTATTTGTAGTTTAAGTGTTGCAAATTCACATTACAAATCATGTTTTAATAGCAGAAAAAAAGACCGCATTTCCACGTACGGTGCGGGTCGCCGCGTACCCTACGCCGTAGGCTCTGCGTTGGTGTAACGCGGAACCAGAAATCAGCCTATATGGGCAAAGCGGTCACAATCTGCCTCTGCAAACACGAGTCCCGGCCCAGGCACAGCCCCCCTGTTATTTATAACGCCTTATAAATGTTGCTATTTAACAGTGTGCGCTGTCCTGAACACAAAGAAGTGTTCATTTTGCTGGGACGTCGGGTCCTTCCGCCGAGACACAACTTTTGCGGTATGCGTTCATTGTTGTGTCTAAAAATGATGCGCAGTGCCCACCCAATCAGAAACGGTACAGATATTTGGGGATTTTTTTTATATATATAAAAAAATAAATTATAAAAAAATAAAAGATCCTTATAACCTTTGATCGGGTGGGCAGGACGCACTGCCCCAAAATCGGCCTCGAGTTCCAGTAACAGAGGTCCGACGGGAGGATTATGATCGTATAGTGTGAGCAGACGGAGCATCCGAGCATCGGGTCGTACAGTGTGAGAACATAAATCGTGGGCTGTGAACTTTTGAACTCCGCGATCTAGTCGTGCAGTTTGAGATGGGGCTGAATCAAACGATTTAAAATATTGCACAGTGTATGCCCAGCTTTAGAAACACCAAGACAACCGTAGTCCCACAGGGACCAGTTCTGGGGCTCCTCCTGTTCCAGACTCTCCACCATCCTGAGGTCTCTTGTCACAGCTTATGCAGATGATACTCAGATCTACGTTGAACACTCATGATAAGGATCCTTTTTTTATTTTGTAATCTACATTTTAGTCTGGTTTTTATTCGTCAACGATATTGCATTATATATTTAATTATCGTTATTGTGACATGACCAGTGTGTTGTGTCTCGTTTTCCTCAGGTGATAAAGGTTGGTTGATGAAACTTGACTCACCTGTCGGGGAGGCGGGGGGTGGAGGGGCGTGGCCGGGGGCGGAGCTGCTCCTCTGAGCCGCCTCCTCCTCTTCGTCCGGGGAAAACACCTCCATGTCCTCCAGGGGGGTCCAGCGGGGGTCCTGCTGGGGGGAGGAGGGCCTGGGCTCCAGGATGACGGCGGGGGTGGAGAGGGGCTCGGCCCGGTGCCCCGCCCCCTCGCTCAGGCTCCGCCCAGCCCCGCCCCCTCCGGGCTGCTTCCCCTGCCAGGCGTCTCCGCACCACTTCTGCCCGAACACCTTGTCCAGGATGGGAACCCAGTCCTGGGAGGCGGCGAGGACGGGGGGGTCCTCCGGGCCTGGGGGGGGCAGTAGAGAGATGAAGTCGGAGTAAAACCTCGCCGCACCAGCTGTCAGTCAGGACTCACTCACCGTCTGGCGGCGCCGGCTCCTTGGGCGGCTCGGCCGGCTCCTCGCGGGCGTCCTCCGACCCGCTGGGGGACGCCGAGTCGTTCTCCGAGCCCTTCCGGCGGCCGCCCCCTCCGGCCCGCCCGCAGCCCCGCCCCAGCCGCTCCTGCAGCCCCTCGTGCTCCTTCTCCATCTTGCCGACCTCCAGCAGCAGGTTGTCGAACGACGCCTCCACGATCTTGGTCAGCTCGCGCACGGCGAAGTCCAGGACCTGCTGCATGACGGACTTCAGCTGGTCTGAGGGACAGAGGCATCGCCGTTACCACGGTTACCATGGTTAATAACAGTTACCATGGTTACTACGGTTACTGCAGTAACTACGGTAACCACTGGTTACTACCGGTTACCATGGTTAATAACAGTTACTACCGTTTACCAGCGGTTACCACGGTTACTACCGGTTACCACGGTTAATAACAGTTACCACGGTTACTAATAGTGATGCACCGATTATTCAGTAACCGAAATTGTTCGGCTGAAAATGGCAAAAAAACACTTTCGGTGTTCGTGGAATAAGTGGGAAAAAAACGAACAATTAATAACGGCGTTGTAATATAAGGAAATAGACTGGCCGCTCCCGTACCGGTTGCGCACCACAAACATAAATCGTTGGACAACCAAAAAGTAACCACATAAGAATTTTACCTTGACATTCACCAGGAGGTGGAACCAAAACAACATAATGCTGGGAAATTAAAAAATATTTATTTATATATATGTTTTTTTTATGTTCAATAAATATTTTCTACCTTTTAATTTTGTAAAAGATTTTTTTCTTTGAAAAGCATGCCTAAATCAAATGTATTTGATTTATGCAATGGTGAAAAAATTGGCAAAATAAATGAAAAACTGCGAAGAACCATGTTCGGTATTGTTCGGTATTCGGCAAAGTGTTTATTATTATTTTCGGTTTCGGCCACAAATTTTCATTTCGGTGCATCACTAGTTACTAACGGTTACCATGGTTACTACGGTTACCAACAGTTACTGCAGTAACTACGGTTACCACCGGTTACTACCAGTTCCATGGTTAATAACAGTTACCACCGTTTACGACGGTTACTAGCAGTTACCATGGTTACTGCAGTTACCGCGGTAACTACCGGTTACCACGGTTACTACCGGTTACCACCGTTAATAGCGGTTACCAATGGTTACCACCGGTTACTAGCGGTTAGCACGGTTACTGACGATTAACACCGTTTACCAGTTACTAGCAGTTACCATGGTTACTGCAGTTACCACGGTTACTACGGTTTCTACCAGTTACCACGGTTAATAACATTTACCACGGTTACTGCCGGTTACCACCGTTAATAGCGGTTACCAATGGTTACCACCGGTTACTAGCAGTTACCATGGTTACTGCAGTTACCACGGTTACTACGGTTTCTACCAGTTACCACGGTTAATAACATTTACCACAGTTACCAACGGTTACCAACGGTTACCACCGGGTCCATCAATAACGGGGGACGTCATGTGACTCCGTACGACGAGGCTACGTCTGCCGCGTTGAACCGTGCTGACCCGTCCCCGACATCCGTCCCGGCCCTCAACATTTAGACTTTTTTCTCGAAGTGCATAATGAAAAAAAATAAATCTTCCTCCTCTAATTTATTATTTTTATTTTTCTCCTGCCTGGCCCTAATACTCTTCTGTAGTCCAGGTGGTGGTGATGAGCCTGAAAGCTGCAGCAACCCATGTTACGGGAAAATCAGCAACAGCAGGAGGAGGATGGAGATTGTCGAGTTAGAGGAGCGGCTTCGTTTTAAATATCGCAAATATATTGAAAAAGACATAAAAGACAAGGAAAGAGACGTGCATGCAACAACTTATTTGTTTAAAGCATTTGGGTTTCCCAGTGCAACATAACGGGGATGACTCGTGTGGTGGACTGGACACGGACCGTCTGCCGGCTTTGTTTCACTGAGGTGCTGCTAGCAGTACATCTACGGAAGAGTGTTAGGGCCAGGCAGGAGAAAAATTACAATTATATTTGGAGGAAGATTTTTTTTTCATTATGCACTTCGAGAAAAAAGTCGAAATGTCGAGAAAAAAATCGAAATGTCGAGAAAAAAAGGCGACATTTCAACTTTTTTCTCTAAATTGTATTTCAACATTATTCTCGACACACGTACATACACACACACGAACACAACATTTTATTTATAGGGACCTTTCAGGGTACTCAAGGTCACAGTAGATAAGACAAAATATAGAAATAAAAAACAAAATGTCGAACTATAAAAAGAGTACAACAAAACAAAATAGCATAAAAGCAAATACGTGCAAAACTGAGGTCATCCCCTACCCAGAACTGAATGGAACATGCCTGTTGTACTTTAGGGCAGGATTTAAAGGAAACAACCGAGGGTTTAATATCCTGTGGTCCGGGGTCGGGGGCTGAACCGCAGAAAGCTCCCATCTGCGGCTGCAGCGATTCCTCGAGTACCTCGATTACAGAACATCACCGAGGAATTTCCTCCTCCTCCTCCAAGCCTCGGAGCCTGGGAGCCTCGTTAAATTAAAAATACATTCAGCTCACGTTTCACACGGATTCTTTTTAGTGTGACACAAAGTTCTTACGCATCCCCTCTAAAGCTGACGCCCGTATTTAGTAACGTGTGTGAGCAGACGTACCCCCTTTCCACCAAACCGGTTCCAGGGCTGGTTCTGGTTCACAACTGGTTCAACTAGGAACCAGCTGAGAACCGGTTTGTTTTTCCACAGCTCGGGTGCTAAGAGGAGCCACGTCATTACGTCTCTGTAAACGTCAGTTACGTCGCTGCGTTTGCGTGAAAGTTGCAGCAACAACAAGGTATTTTCTGTAATGGGACTTGGTCCACGTAGCTCCTCCGTGGACACATCTCTAAAAGACAGGTTGTGTCCTCCTCAGACCCATGATGCTTTGCTGCACCAGATGAAAATGTCTCTGTCTCCCAGTCTTGCCATTTCCGTTAACAACTCCGCCCCCCTCCGCTTACGTAAGCTGTTTGAAGTCATTTAATTAATTTTTATTGGAAATAAAGTGGGGGTGGGGTGGTTAGTTTGACGGGTATAGTTGGGTTTCATTCATGTAGCAAAGAAAATTAACGCCACATTTCTGGAAAATGCACGGTAGACGATAAACAGGAGGTCCTGATACTGAACCCTGGGGTGCACCGGAGGAGAGAACGGTTGGGAGGTGGGGGGGGTCTAATAGAGGCTAGTCTGTCAGTGGGTCTGGTCCAGCACCCGAGTCTCGCACTCAGAAGGTGTGCCAATTTTCCCCAGTGGCCAGTCGCGGTACTGCAACAAAAAATCCCATGGGGCCCAGAAAGCATTTTTCCCATAGACCGCAATATTAAAAGAGAAGCCTCTAAAACTGTTCACAGGACACCTCCAGCTGTTATCACCGTCAATTACTAATCTTTGTATTCTATATTTTTAAGTCATGGACTTTATATCAGTCAAAAATGTTTTATAACGGCCAGAAAAGTCAAAGAAAAGTCTCTTTCTGGGCGTGACGTCACGGCGCTGGGCGGTATACCGGTCCATACCGAATACCGGTGTTTATTTTTCTTATGATATGAATTTTTCATATACCGTAATACCGGTGAGTATGTACAGTAGCGCACACAACGTTGGGAACGCCGCGCCGCGCTACGTTCCGCCGTGCCGCGCGCCAGAACGTTGGGCCGCTGGACAGTGTTTCCCCTACCACTGTATGGGCCTGGCGGGGTATATTATTATACATTATGTATATGTATAAAAAAAAATAAAAAATCAATGATCATTTACGTTTAGGAGCGGCTCTGCAGCGCTGTTCTGCAACGGGAGTCAACCTGCTTCGTTGCCTAGTAAAGCCTGAATTATGGTTCAGCGTTAAATCGACGTAGAGCCTACGCCGTAGGGTACGCAGTGACGTGCACCGTACGGCCGCTCGCTGCGTACCCTACGCCGTAGGCAGAGCCGCCTGGGAGATTTGCGAGGCCCTGTGCGAAATGGCTGGGTGGGGCCCTCGCGCGTGAGCGTTTTTTGGGTTTTTCGGGTCGGATTGAGTGTCTATATGCACAATTTTACCTCTCCAATTAGCAAAATACTGGATACCTTCCCCTGCCTCATCATCATCTGGGTTTGCCTCGACGCGGGGCCCCACGGCTGCTTGAGACCCGGTTGGATCGGTGATTTTTCTAACAAATTTATCAAACGAGCCTTTCAGAGAGGCATTAAACACCATTTTCTTTAGTTTTTTTCTTTTTTCATCCCCTGATGGAAATTTCCTGAATCTGAATCCTGAATCTCTCGACATTGTGTGACAGTTTGTTCCAACTCCACCCATCTGGATCAGAGCACCTTGTGTCTGCGCTTGGTCTGACGCAGTTGTATTGAACAACAGACATGCGCATCATTTCACATATTTATTGATATGCAGACTAGTACACATTTAGATCTGTAATGGAACGTGACTGTTGATATTTATAAGGGAAAAAACGAAAAAAAATAAAATAAAACGGCCCATAGCGCGAGGCCCCTTGGGGCGCGAGGCCCCGTGCGGTCGCACGGTTCGCACACCCCTTGCGGCGGCCCTGGCCGTAGGCTCTGAGTTGGTGTAACGCGGAACCATAAATCACCCTTAACGATGCGAGTACCGCTGCTGAGAGCGCGGGCATATTATCATATTATGGGATGTATAGAGTTTGTAGCTAGCCAACTATAGCGCCAGCCAAAAAAAGAAAAAATATCGCGGGCGACAGACAACATGATATAAAGAAATCTTTCTGCCAGGTCCGTGTGTTTGTGTTTGCATGTGACGCTGCAGGGAAGCATGAAGGAAAACACAGCCCGACGACACACCAGGCGTCCGCGGGGTCCTAGCGCCAGGCTTACGTGAGGCCATGCAAACCTGTATTTATACTAGTGTGGACATAAATGTTTTTCCACAATATTTCCTCCTCATGACAGTAAAATAGGCCATTCTAAGCCAATTTACTGCAGCAATTCCTTTCCAAATAATTATAAAATGTGGTAAAATGTGGTATAAACCCAGTTGTGCATGAAAAAAAAAATACTGTGATATACCGCGAAACCGATATAATTTTGAAAAATACCGTGATATACATTTTTGGTCATACCGCCCAGCACTAGCTGACGTCACGCCCGTGTCGGTGCCATTGATGTTGCCCCAGAGCATCATGGGAGGTGACTCAACTGCGCATGCTCTATGGGCCCCTTAACGCGGAAGTAAACCTGGAAGTCAGAAAAATTTTCGGCGTATGCGCTGAGTGAGCAACTTACATTGAAATGAATGGGCGGCCATTTTCGGTATTCTATCCAGTTAATATTATAGATCCATGGTCTGGTCCGACCCCTAGACCTCCTACCCCAGACGAGGAGCAGGAGCAGTCCTGGTGGGTTTACGACCCACCAGCCTCTCTGGTTCCTCCAGGAAGGGGGCGGCGTCTCCGGCCGAGGCCCCGCCCCCACCAACCTGGCTTGATGATGCTTCAGGAGAACTAGGTCACATTCTTCTTCTTCACCTGCGGGTGCTGTTTGCTCGTAAAGCTTCACACAACACCGCCGTTACGCAAGGCCCCAGCGAGGAGGGGGGGGGGGGGGGGGGGGGGGTCGTTTCCACAAGGCAGCATGAGAGCCCCGTACGGCAACCCCACAGGGTCACGAAACATCATTAAATAACGCAACCGCTAACGAACGAGCAGCTGAACAGAGACGAGTGTCAACCAGCAGGAACTAATGAAAGTTCTGGTTCCTCTACTGACCCCTGGTCTGGACCCAGACCTGCGGGTCCAGCAGCGAGCCCCGCCTCCGCTGACCTTCAGGTTAAATGTGTGGTTTACATATTTACAGGCTGGTTCAGAACCAGAGGTGTCAAAAGTATTCACATTCATTACTCAGGTAGAAGTATAGATACTAGAGTTTAAAAATACTCCTGTAGAAGTTGAAGTATCACCTCAAGTTTTTTACTCAAGTAAAAGTATAAAAGTACTGGTTTCAAAACTACTTAAAGTATAAAAGTAAAAGTAATGTAAGGGGGGAAAAGCCATTAAGGACAAAAGCCATTGAAAATGAATGCATCTTAGTATAATGCAAATATATTAAAGAACCATATATGTGTACTATTGAGCATTAACATGTGTTTCAGAGAGCAGCAGATATGATGACTAGTTGCCTGTAAGTATTGTAATGGTGCAAAAAGTCAAACTTCATGTTCATGTTATCATTTATCCTAACCTTTATTGGAATGTACATCCAAGTTTAGTTGCAGGAATCTGAGGGAACGGATGTAAGAACAAAACTGGACAAGAACATCTGAAACAACCACAACCAAATTCACTCTATCCGGATGGAGCAATTTAACTGGATAGTTTTTTTTAAAGGCCGAAATGAAATAGAGTAACGAGGCTGTTTTTAAAATGTAAGGAGTAAAAGTAAAAAGTCGTCTGAAAAATAATTACTCCAGTGAAGTATGGATAACCAAAATTTCTACTTAAGTAAGGTAACAAAGTATTTGTACTTTGTTACTTGACACCTCTGTTCAGAACCCGTCTGGGTTCACGTCCGTGGCGGGTCCCGCCCCAGCGGCTGGTGGCCTTGGCCGGCTTTGATCCCGAAGGGCGTGTGGTCGTGACCCGCTTCCCAGGCAACACGAAAAAAAACCCTGGGTCACGTGACTGCCGTCCATTTCTGTCTGGTGTTTGGTAACAAGCAGACCTGGCGGTCAGCAGCAACGCGCCCTCCAAACCTCGGTAGCCACGAGCGAAGCTACATTGGACCTGCGACTCTATAATTTGTTACCAATAATCACTGTGATCAAATCAAGCTTTTTTCAGATGTAAACAACCGAAACAAGTTCCTGTCGGAGCTCGGGAACGCTAGCCAACTCCAGCTAATCTACCTGGCGGGTCGGGGAGAGGGTAGTGGGTCGGGGCAAGTCGGGCGATGGTCGGGGCGAGGGAGGCGGCAGTGTTTCCGCTAGAAAAAATTGGCACCGGACAATGTGACCGGCAGGGTTTCAATTTAACGGACAAATGTTTGAAATTCCGGTCACATAGGCTACATGAATTTATTGAGGTTAAAAATAAATCATATGCAGTAGTACGATATCAATGCAAGTAATTTAATAGTATTTTTATTGAAAAACAGGGTATTTAAAATAAAATAAGTCCCGTCAATTGACTCGCGAGCGTAACTTCAAAAAATAAATAAATATTGCAGAAGATTACGCCGTAGGTTACGCGCAAGGTACGCGGCGACGCGTACTCTACGCCGTAGGCTCTGCGTCGGTGCGACGCGGAACCATAAATCAATGGACACACATGGCCGCGTCAGCGCCTCAGTACCGTGGATGTCGGCGCCGCAGCTCCGCTTCCTCCCGGCTCCCTCCGCCGGGGCTCGGCGTGTCCCTCCGCCGCGGTACTCCCGGGGACTTCAGTCCCGCAGCACCAGTGAGTATTTTGACCGGACATTTTGACCGGAGAGATTATAAAATACCGGACTTCGGCATATTTTACCGGACAAAGTCCGGCAATTACCGGACAACGGAAACCCTGGGAGGCGGGTCAGGGCCAAGAGGCGGGTGGGGGGGGACGGGGCGAGGGGAGGGAGGCGGGTCGGGGCGAGGGAGGCGGGTCGGGGCGAGGGAGGCGGGTCGGGGCAAGGGAAGCGGGTCAGGGCGAGGGTGGCGATGGGGTCGGAGCGAGGAGGCGGGTCGGGGCGAGGGAGACGGGTCGGGACCAAGAGGCGGGTGGGGGCGAGGGAGGCGGGTCGGGGCGATGGGGGCGGGTCGGGGCGATGGGGGCGGGTCGGGGCGATGGGGGCGGGTCGGGGCGATGGGGGCGGGTCGGGCGATGGGGGCGGGTCGGGGCGATGGGGGCGGGTCGGGGCGATGGGGGCGGGTCGGGGCGAGGGAGGCGGGTCGGGGCGAGGGAGGCGGGTCGGGGCGAGGGTGGCGGGTCGAGGCGAGGGTGGCGGGTCGGGGCGAAGGTGGCGGGTCGGGTCGGGGCGAAGGTGGCGGGTCGGGGCGAGGGAGGCGGGTCGGGGCGAGGGTGGCGGGTCGGGGCGAGGGAGGCGGGTCGAGGCGAAGGTGGCGGGTCGGGGCGAAGGTGGCGGGTCGGGGCGAGGGTGGGGGGTCGCGGCGATGGGGGCGGGTCGGGGCGAGGGAGGCGGGTCGGGGAGAGGGTGGCGGGTCGGGGCGAGGGAGGCGGGTCGGGGCGACGGGGACGGGTCGGGGCGAGGGAGGCGGGTCGGGGAGAGGGTGGCGGGTCGGGGCGAGGGAGGCGGGTCGCAGCGATGGGGGCGGGTCGGGGCGAGGGAGGCGGGTCGGGGAGAGGGAGGCGGGTCGGGGCAAGGGAGGTGGGTGGGAGCGAGGCAGGCGGGTCGCAGCGATGGGGGTGGGTCGGGGCGAGGGAGGCGGGTCGGGGCGAGGGAGGCGGGTCGGGGAGAGGGTGGCGGGTCGGGGCGAGGGTGGCAGGTCGGGGCAAGGGAGGTGGGTGCGAGCGAGGCAGGCGGGTCGCAGCGATGGGGGCGGGTCGGGGCGAGGGAGGCGGGTCGGGGAGAGGGTGGCGGGTCGGGCAATGGCGATGGGTTGGGGCGACAGTCGGGGCGGCACCAGCCCTGCTGCTGCTTCTCAGCTAATAAAAGAACCTCAGTGTTTTCATCACGGACAGAACCAGCGCCACCGTGAGGCCCCTTGTAAACTACCTTGTTATTTCTATTAAACTGCCCCGTTTTCAGAGTTCTAAGCACCATTTTTCCTTTGTTCTCACGACATTATAAAACCAGTTTACTCAACAAACAGCAGTTTTAACCCTCGTTCTGCTTAGATAACTGAAAACCACCCCCAGCCCCAGAGAGCTAACGGAGCCTGTGGAGCCTGCTCTTACCCACGACCCGGCCCCGCTGCTCCAGGCGGCGGGTGTCGGTGTGCGGGCCCCCGGGCTGCGCGCCCCCGCGCTCGTCCCCGGCCCTGGTCCTGGCGGCCGCCGCGGGGCCGCGCTCCTCCACCCGCTCCCGGTCCCGCGCCTGCGCCTGCAGCTGCAGCCGCAGCCGGCGGTTTTCCTGCTCCTTCACGGCCGTCTCCAGCAGCAGCGCGTTCAGGCTGGAGCCCACCGACTTGCTGATTTCCTGCACGGCCAGCTGCACCACCTGCTCCAGCACGGACTCCAGCTGGCCCTGGAAGAACGAAATGTACACGGCCCCGTTCATGCTTGCGGCGCCCGGGGCAGCGCTCTCATCTCATCCCGGCCCCCCTGGCTGGACGTCGGCGCGGCTGCTGCTCCGACTCCGGCTCTCCACGTCGCTGCTGCTCCGCGTGTTTTCGGCCGCGGTTACCGTAACGATGCGAGCAGCGGCGCGCCCGCATTTCCCGCCCTCGTGTCCCGCCCTCAAACCCCCGGCGCCATTTTGGTTTTGTTGAGAACAACAGACATTCCCAGATGTCACACTTCCGGCCTCCTAAACCGCCACAAAAAATGTGTCTAAAAACGAGCCAGAAGGCAGAAAAAACAGGTTCTTCTACTACACAGAGCTGTGTAGTACACGTGTGTCTTTGACCCCGTTTACACGTAGTAAAAACGGTGGTTTCATGCGTTTTGGCCATTCGTCTACATGAAAACGAAGCTCAAAGTCACCAAAAACAATCAGATCTGAAAAGTCCGGCCAAAGTGGAGATTTGCAAAAATCCTGTCTTCACCTGTGACCTGTGTTTACAATTTGTTTTTACCACTGTCAATATTTTCTTGTATTTTACCAGTTTTATATTCTAAAGTCACACTTGGGCCCTGTTTACACGTAGCAAAAACGGTGGTGTTTTCATGTGTTTTGGCCGTTCATTTACACGAAAACAGAGCTCAAAGTCACCAAAAACGATCAGGAGTGGAGATTTGCAAAACCCCCGTCTTCACGTCTGCTTGTAAACACAGAGAAGCGGACGTTTAGGCTTCAGAACGTCACATTATGCGACAGAAACGTCACCAGCGTCATGTGTGCGACCTATTACAGTTTGTTTACGGTTTGTTTGGCCACGTCAATATTTTCTGGCATTTTACCTGTTTTATATTCTAAAGTCACACTTAGGCCCCATTTACACGTAGTAAACACAGTGGTGTTTTCATGCGTTTTGGCCGTTCGTTTACACGAAAAACGAAGCTCAAAGTCGCCAAAAATGATCAGTTCTGAAAACTCCGGCTAAAGTGGAGATTTTTAAAAACTCCGTCTTCACGTTTGCTTGTAAACAGAGAGAAACGGACATTTAGGCTTCAGAACGTCACATTATGCGAGAGAAACGTTACGTCACCAGCGTCATGAGTGCGACCTGTGTTTACAATTTGTTTGGCCACCGTCAATATTTTCTTGTATTTTACCTGTTTTATATTCTAAAGTCACACTTAAGCCCCGTTTACACGTAGCAAAAACGGTGGTGTTTTCATGCGTTTTGGCCGTTCGTTTACACAAAAACGAAGCTCAAAGTCACCAAAAATGATCATTTCTGAAAACTCTGGCCAAAGTGGAGATTTGCAAAAACTCCGTCTTCACGTTTGCTTGTAAACGGAGAGAAACGGACATTTAGGCTTCAGAACGTCACATTATGCAACAGAAACGTCACCAGCGTCATGAGTGCGACCTGTGTTTACAATTAGTTTGGCCACCGTCAATATTTTCTTGTATTTTACCTGTTTTATATTCTAAAGTCGCACTTAGGCCCCGTTTACACGTACCAAAAACGGTGGTGGTATCATTCCTTTAACACGAAAAAGAAGCTCAAAGTCACCAAAATCGATCATTTCTGAAAACTCCGGCCCAAGTGGAGATTTGCAAAAACCTCCGTCTTCACGTTTGCTTATAAACGGAGGGAAACTGACATTTAGGCTTCGTGTTTTCGGCCGCGGTTACCGTAACGACCCGAGCAGCGGCGCGCCCGCATTTCCCGCCCTCGTGTCCCGCCCTCAAACCCCCGGCGCCATTTTGGTTTTGTTGAGAACAACAGACATTCCCAGATGTCACACTTCCGGCCTCCTAAACCGCCACAAAAAATGCGTCTAAAAACGAGCCAGAAGGCAGAAAAAACAGGTTCCTCTACTACACTGAGCTGTTTAGTACACGTGTGACTCTGGACCCGTTTACACGTAGCAAAATCGGTGGTGTTTTCATGCGTTTAACACGAAAACGAAGTTCAAAGTCACCAAAAACGATCAGTTCTGAAAACTCCGGCCAAAGTGGAGATTTGCAAAAACCCTGTCTTCACCTGTGACCTGTGTTTACAATTTGTTTTTACCACTGTCAATATTTTCTTGTATTTTACCAGTTTTATATTCTAAAGTCACACTTAGGCCCCGTTTCCACGTAGCAAAAACGGTGGTGTTTTCATGCGTTTTGGCCGTTGGTTTACACGAAAACGAAGCTCAAAGTCACCAAAAACCATCAGTTCTGAAAACTCCTGCCAAAGTGGAGATTTGCAAAAACCCTGTCCTCACGTTTGCTTGTAAACAGAGAGAAACGGACATTTAGGCTTCAGAACGTCACATTATGCAACAGAAACGTATCCAGCGTCATGTGTGCGACCTGTGTTCACAATTTGTTTGGCCACCGTCAATATTTTCTTGTATTTTACCTGTTTTATATTCTAAAGTCTAAAATCTTTAGTGTTGTTGTCTTCTTCCTTTAGATACACAATCAAATACGTCACAGCAGCTTCACTTCAACCTCCTACTTCTGCTCCAGGTGCTGAATTGTTATGGAAAAGAAACCAGGCCAAGTTGAGATGAGTAGGTTCTAGTAGTGCTAGAGGAAAAGTGCCATATGTTAGTCTGCATCAAAAGCAACTAGATATAAATAAAAAGGAATACTTCAGGTACCGTGTAGTGAGTTTAAAAAAGGAGGTTTTCGGCAAGAACTAGATATTTTGATGAGTTTAGCTGATAGCACGGTGGAAGTTGCAGCTGTCCACGTAGCTTCATCCAAAGCAGACATTTTTTGTAATTTACGGTTGGTTTTGGAATGAAATGTGTTCCTCTGATTCTCTCTTTTACCAGCCCGAGCTTTGTTTTTGTGTAAACAAATGGCCAAAACGCATGAAAACACCACAGTTTTTGCTACGTGTAAACGGGGCCTAACATGTGAAAAAAAAAAGTGTAGTTTTTACTTTCCTTTTATCTAAATTTAAATCACTGGATTATTTATTTATTTTATTCTTATCCGTACTGCCAAAACAAAGTCGGCTCGGCAGCAGACTACAACCCATAGCTACAACCACGAAAGCGGTTATTTATTTATCTTAACCTTCGTCTGGTGTTAGGGTCGCCACCGACCCGTTCTTAGGTTTTAAATTCACAAAACTACCACAAAAATCTGTTTATTGCATCAAGGCTTTTTGACTTTGTCAGGAACCTCTATTTCAACAAAATAATATAAAAAAAAATTTTGTCACTAAATTATAAAATGTTCTGGTTGAAATTGTTACCTTTGTGGGGTTAGGGTCGGTTTCGACCCGGTTATAAAATTATGCTTATAAAGCAATAATTAGAGCCAAAACTGAAATCATAAGTGCACTGTCAGACAGCCAGCTCCTCTCCCAGTCATGTGAGCTTCAGTGGATTCTCATTTTGGATTTTTGTTTTCCAGTTTACCTGCACATAAACAAAAGCAAATAAAGTCGGGCATGTCCAGCCATGTAGGTCAATTCACTCATTTCACTTGCAGAGTGCACATCTCCAGTTTGCTGCATGCAAAGATGAGAAGAAGATTTACAGTAAGCCAAGTTCTGGACTATATTTTTGGTGAAAATGATAGAGACAACAATGGGCAGCGTAGTGATGCAGAGGAGCAGGATTCTGAGGAGGAAGATGATGTGGAGTATCATCCAGAAGATACTGACACATCTGGTGAGTCTGACGAGGAGGTCACTGGTGCTGAAGCTTCTCCTGCTGAAAAATTCAAGTCCAAAAATGGAAAGATACTTTGGAGCTCAGTACCTCATGATGTACATGGCAGTTCAGCTGCTGAAAATGTCATCAAAAAGACCCCTGGAATCACAAGGTTTGCTGTGACAAGAGTCAGTGATATCAAAACATGTTTTATTTATGCCATTGTCAATAAAAAGAGTCATAATTGCTATGATAAACCTTGAAGGGAAAAAAGTCCATGGCGACATGTGGAAAGACATGGATGAGGAATGCCTGAATGCTTATATTGGTGTTCTTCTTCTTGCTGGAGTGTACAGATCCTGCAATGAAGCCACTGATAGTCTCTGGGATGCATCGACAGGCAGAAATATTTTCTGGGCAACAATGTCACTTCAGACCTTTCGAATGATATCACGAGTCCTCAGATTTGACAACAGGGATACCAGAGCTAGATCTGACAAGCTTGCCCCCATCAGGGATGTCTGGGAGAAATGGGTTCAGCTCCTTCCACTGATGTCCAACCCAGGGCCAGAGGTGACAGTGGATGAAAGCTGCGAGTAGCATCCCTGAGAAGAACCAAGGAAACCGTGTGGTCCTTGATTTGACTACTGGCCTGCAGGGTCACAATATCACTTGTGACAATTTTTTAAAGTTCTATTGCTGAAAAAATACTTTTTTTCCATTTCCTTGAGGTAAATGTATATGGGTCGAAATTGACCCATAACACCATAGATGTTATTATAGTTAATAATATTAAAATGAAAAAATAAACGAAACAAATTTATTTAAGAGACGTATTCTAATACCCCTCAGTAATAGCCAGGTAACACAACAACCTTTTATTTATTCATATGATTCTCTTGAGGCTCATTTGACCAGTTTTTTAAATTGAAATCAAGGGCTATACTGACAAAAAAAGGCCCAGAGTTCCCACCCCAAAAATATTAAAACCAATATTTTCATGGATAAGGAAGCCTAACAATGTAACCAAGAGATGAGAAACAAATTGGATGATGGATAATTGCTTTTAGTGTATTTTAGAGATGATTTAAAACACGGGTCAAAACCGACCCGTTAACATCGGAGATGGTAACAGAAAGCTAACACCAGACAAAGGTTAAAGTGGTTAAGCAGTTAAGCTCTGGGCTGGTAAAAGAGAGAATCAGAGGAATACATTTCAATTCAAAACCAACCGTAAATTACGAAAAATTTCTGCTTTGGATGAAGCTACGTGGAAGGGTGCAACTTCCGCCGTGCTATCAGCTAAACTCATCAAAATATCTCCGAAAACCTACTTTTTAAAACTCACTACACGGTACCTGAAGTGTTCCTTTTTATTTATATCTAGTTGCTTTTGATGCAGACTAACATGTGCCACTTTTCCACCAGCACCTACTCGGCTCTACTTGGCCTGGTTTCTTTTCCACTACAATAGAGAGCGAAGCTTCAAGCGGCAATGCTTTTTGATGTTTTTAGTTTGTTGGTAGCTGCGAGCAGCTATGAAGTGACAGAGCTCCTGGTAGATCTGGTTGTTCCTTATCGCCGTCTAGATCTCTTTTTAATTCTCTCCTCAGCACCAGGTTTATGAACATCTGCACCTCAGAGTTGGATCACCAAACAGACTTCTGCTGCCGTTGCTGGTGGAATAAAATGAAGAAGAATCCGCCGTCAGAGTCTGTTTCTCTGATGTCACATCCTGACTCAGACGTCTGACTCAGTGTTTCCGCTAGAAAAAATTGGCTCCGGACAATGTGACCGGCAGGGTTTCAATTTACCGGACAAATGTTTGAAATTCCGGTCACATAGGCTATATGAATTTATTGAGGTTAAAAATAAATCATACGCAGTAGTACGATATCAATGCAAGTCATTTAATAGTATTTTTATTGAAAAACAGGGTATTTAAAATAAAATAAGTGCCGTCAATTGACTCGCGAGCGTAACTTCAAAAAATAAATAAATATTGCAGAAGCTTGCGCCTAACCTACGGCGTAGGGTACACACGGCGACGCGTACTCTACGCCGTAGGCTCTGCGTCGGTGCGACGCGGAACCATAAATCCACGCACACGTGGATGTCGGCGCCGCAGCTCCACTTCCTCCCGGCTCCCGGCACCGAGGCTCGGCGTGTCCCTCTGCCGGGGCTCGGCGTGTCCCTCCGCGGTGCTCCCGGGGACTCTAGTCCCGCAGCACCAGTGAGTGTTTTCACCGGACATTTTGACCGGAGAGATTATAAAATACCGGACTTCGGCATATTTTACCGGACAAAGTCCGGCAATTACCGGACAACGGAAACCCTGGTCTGACTCCAACCCCCCGACCAATCGGTGGCCTGTAGTGTGATGACATCACAGCCGACTCAGCCGCTTAGAACCTCGGCAGAGTAGAAACAGAAAAGTATAAAGTCGGCACGTTAGACCCCTGGTGGTAAAGAACCAAACCGAGTGGAGGAGAGACGAGTAGGTGCTGATGGAATTTAGTGCTAATAGTTCCTCTCAGATATCTGAGGACGTCTGGTCCGAAATGGTCTGCAGGGTTGTTTTGGTCTGCAGTCCTCTTCGGCCTTTATTTGACCTTGAAGGGACCAGTTAACCTGAGCTCAACCCAGATCCACCCGCCGAACCCTCGGACCAGAGCGTCAAGCTCAAATCCTGGACACCACCCCCTCTTCTCTGGCCCTCAACTTAT
Source organism: Cololabis saira (assembly GCF_033807715.1). Classification (NCBI taxonomy): domain Eukaryota; kingdom Metazoa; phylum Chordata; class Actinopteri; order Beloniformes; family Belonidae; genus Cololabis; species Cololabis saira. Next base: position 6,785,699 of record NC_084607.1, read on the forward strand.
ATATAATTTATTGACATATATTTAAACATTTACATAATGCATGTATATATAACAACATGTCCCACAATGCTTCTGGGTTTAGGTACATGCATCCTGATGGTGTAGACCCACTAGGTTGATCTCAGGACCTGCAGGTCTGGATCTGGACCCTAGTGGTCTGTAGAGGACCTGCAGGTCTGGATCTGGACCCTAGTGGTCTGTAGAGGACCTGCAGGTCTGGATCTGGACCCTAGTGGTCTGTAGAGGACCTGCAGGTCTGGATCTGGACCCTAGTGGTCTGTAGAGGACCTGCAGGTCTGGATCTGGACCCTAGTGGTCTGTAGAGGACCTGCAGGTCTGGATCTGGACCCTAATGGTCCGTAGAGGACCTGCAGGTCTGGATCTGGACCCTAGTGGTCTGTAGAGGAACTGCAGCATGCTGCTTCTTGGATGTGGCCCAAATCTGTTTGCTCTGTTTTACATTTAACTAACTTTTCCGTATGTTTTGTCTTGTGACTGAATCATCTCGTACGTGAATGTGCCTCACAGATAAACTTGCCACGCCTCAGATTCATCTAAACGCGGGTCAGGCTCAGACCACATGTGGCCCAGATGGATCTGCTTGTGTAAACTCAAATCCATGCCTTTTTTTAAGTTTCCTCCCACAAAAAAGTCTTCATTGTTGGTTTTTCCATCCAAACGATTCGCTAATACACTCAAGTTTTAAACTTTAAATGTCCAAAAACAACCAAATTAGAAAGATTTAGACTTATCTGACAGACTTTTACCTCCCTCCCCTGAACCACCACTAACACGCTGCTGCGTTCAGGGAACCTCGTCTAAATCGGTTTTGGGGAGCTACGTTTATTTTGAACCTTAGATTCACAAACCTCGACTGCTGCTTCTGCGGGTGCAGAAGGTTTACTGCGGGTGCAGCAGGTTTACTGCGGGTGCAGCAGGTTTACTGCGGGTGCAGCAGCTTTACTGCGGGTTCTGGTCTCCGGGCCACGGGTGGTGTTGACGGGTTCAACCCCCCCCGATGGAGACCCGTGTGACGTCGTCCGTTGGTTCCTCATTGACCCCATGTGACTTGCCTACTTGGGTTCACATTTGGGGTCCAGATGTGGATCACCCACATAACTCTGCAGAACCGTTAGGAGTTGTTAATACTCAAGTACTTCCTCGGGTAATTTTTTATTTTTTTTTTGTAATTTATTTATTTCAAAACAGGGACAGTGCACAATAAGACATTAATCTTTTACAAGAGAATATGTATTGTGCCAGGTTGTAGCAACTTGCTATTTTCCACCTGTAGTCCCTGGGCAGGTTGATGGAATAGTACATAAAAATGAGTATAGAAAAAGAAAAAATAAGTAAAAGAGCAGAACAAAGCAAAGAGACAATAGATAAAATAGATAAATAGAAACATGGAAGCAGATTCAACAGAGCAAGGGATCTGTCAGATGTTGGCACCTAAGATTTAAAGCTAGGCTACCCCCCGCCCCCCCAACACATACACTCTGGGTCAGGTACTCCCTCAGGTACTTGCTCAGGTACATGGTCAGATACATGCTGAGATACTTTCTTGTATATATGTATGTACATGTATGGATATATGTGTAGGTACGTCATGAGCAGCAGATAGGTATGCATGTATATGTGCATATGCTCTTTGTTGTTGTTAGCTATTATTCATTTGTTGTATTTCATATAAGGAAAATGTCTCAAACATGTCAGACAAAAGAACATTTTGAAATGTAAGAAGGGGGGGTGGGGGGGCACTCCCAAGCCGAGGCTTCAGCCCTGACCCTTTGGTTGTGACCTAAGTGTACATGCTTGGTGGTCACCAATACATTTTTTTCATTCATTCATTCATTCATTCATTCATTCATTCATTCATTCATTCATTCATTCATTCTTGCTCAGGTACTTGCACTGACCTAACTTGAGTCACTTAAAGGAGCTGTATGTAAGAGCAATAATAAAACGAATCATAAAATGACCACGATTTGTCAACAGACATTTAAAAATCATGTTCATTTCAAATACTTATGTCACTGACAACAGCACTCAAGCCAGGATATTCCAGTTTAAAAAGAGGAGTTACAGCCCTCAACTGATGTTTATGTTGTAATTTTTTGTTTTGGTCTGAAGCTCCACCCTCCACCTATCTCCCAATCACCAAGTCAGTATTGTTTCTGAAGCTCCACCCTCCACCTATCTCCCAATCACCAAGTCAGTATTGTTTCTGAAGCTCCACCCTCCACCTATCTCCCAATCACCAAGTCAGTATTGTTTCTGAAGCTCCACCCTCCACCATCTCCCAATCACCAAGTCAGTATTGTTTCTCAAGCTCCACCCTCCACCTATCTCCCAATCACCAAGTCAGTATTGTTTCTGAAGCTCCAGCCTCCACCTATCTCCCAATCACCAAGTCAGTATTGTTTCTGAAGCTCCACCCTCCACCTATCTCCCAATCACCAAGTCAGTATTGTTTCTGAAGCTCCACCCTCCACCTATCTCCTAATCACCAAGTCAGTATTGTTTCTGAAGCTCCACCCTCCACCTATCTCCCAATCACCAAGTCAGTATTGTTTCTGAAGCTCCACCCTCCACCTATCTCCCAATCACCAAGTCAGTATTGTTTCTGAAGCTCCACCCTCCACCTATCTCCCAATCACCAAGTCAGTATTGTTTCTGAAGCTCCACCCTCCACCTATCTCCTAATCACCAAGTCAGTATTGTTTCTGAAGCTCCACCCTCCACCTATCTCCCAATCACCAAGTCAGTATTGTTTCTGAAGCTCCACCCTCCACCTATCTCCCAATCACCAAGTCAGTATTGTTTCGGCATCCGGGTTGCCAGCTCGGCTCTAATTATCGCAGCCATGGCAGCCTACGTTCCTGCTGCATTCTGCAGCCTACCTGGCAACCTCTGGTCGGGGGGAGGAGGGGGAGGGTACACGCCGCTCAACAATATTTTGAAAGTGACTGCAGTACCAGTTTTGGACGTTTCTTACAGACGGCTCCTTTAACTGATTCCCACTTTGGTGGTCAGTTCACTTGGGTTCAGTTGAGGTGACTCCATGGAGGATATCGATGCCACGCTGACCCAATTGACCCAACTGATCACAACTGATCCAAATGATCCAAATGATCCAACTGATCCAACTGAGGCCCTGTTTCCACGTAGCAAAAACGATGGTGTTTTCATGCGTTTTGGCCGTTCGTTTACACGAAAACGAAGCTCAAAGTCACCAAAAACGATCAGTTCTGAAAACTCTGGTCAAAGTGGAGATTTTCAAAACCTCCATCTTCACGTTTGCTTGTAAACAGAGAGAAACGGACGTTTAGGCTTCAGAACGTCACATTATGTGACAGAAACGTCACCAGCGTCATGTGTGCGACCTGTGTTTACAATTTGTTTGGCCACCGTCAATATTTTCTTGTATTTTACTGGTTTTATATTCTAACGTCACACTTAAAAGTAACTCCACTTCTCTGTCACTCCAAACGAAAGACACTCGTTTCATCTTGGAAGTAACTGGAAGTTACTCGTGTCATTTGTTGATGTTTTTTTCCAGGATTCTGATTGGCTAGCATGACTTTATCTTCTCGTTACACTGCCCCCTGTAGGTTTGGATGCTCATAGCACCTTAACACCGTATTTATGCGGGTTCGTGTAAATGATGGTATTTTTCAAAACGTAGAGGGGGAAATATCAGTTTTTGTAAATACCTGGCTCTGTGTGAACGTGGCCTGAAACAACTGATCCAAACTAACCCAACTGACCCGACTGATCCCAACAGGAACCTGTATATGTCCATGTGGTCAACGTGGGATCAACATCAGACATGGACACCCCCGTATGGGGCCCCATTTATCTGCCCTTTTTGTGTCTCAAATGGGACCAGGACACAGGAAAAGGGCCCCCGTGAGGCCAGAAAAGGCCCTGGCAGTAGTTAAAGCCACAGTGAGTTACATGTTCTTAAAACACAGGTCAAACTCTGTCCAGTGCAGTTATTATTGTACTTCAGCGAGCAGTTCCCATAGTTACATTTGCATATGTGTTTCCTGTGAAAACAGTTGTTACATTTGAATCCCGGCCAACATCTGAGACCACGTGGGCTCCAAAAAGGCTCCAAAGAGACCACAGGATGGGCGTGGCCACAGATTGGCCACAGATTGGCCCCGTCTAACTTGGTTTTGTGGTTTTGACACAGTTTTACAGGGTGGAGCCCGTTAGTGATTCCTCATTGGTTCGTTGCAGCCACATGGGTGTGGTTTGCCCGTCTGGACTCCATCCAGATGGCCTCGTGGAGGATTTGTGCTCCGTGTCTTTATAGTCAATCTTGTCAATCACATTTCGTCCCACTTGGTACACAATGAAGTTGGATGTCAAGATATGACCTCAAAGTGTTGCTTCTTGGACATGAGCTGATTGGACGGCTTTGTCTGCATTTGCTTTGGTCGGCCTGCATGCAGGGTTTATTTGGTTAGCACAAGACTGTGTAGCGGCTAACCTAGCTGACACCATAGAGGTTAAACTCCGGCACGCCCACCACGGCACGACGCAGCAATCTATAGAAGCACAGACTGTTTTAGCAGAACCAGTTACACCGCCTTTGACGTCACTCAAATCTTGATGGAAAGGACCCTTGGGGCCTCGGCTGGTGGCACCACGTTGCAAACATGCTGACGACAACAGGCCGTGAAGCCTGCGGCAACACCCCCACCTTGTTACCATAAGTGGCTCAGCTCATGCTAACCCATGCTGTGAATTAATATCACTTTACATTCATTCTGAACAAGTCTGAGATTATTCTGAGATCCTCCTGTCGGATGTTGCTACTGAAACAACATCCAAAACAAGAAATGTATGAATGATGAGCGGAGCTCAGGCTGTTGGGCTGTAGTCGGAGAAAACAACCCATAATATCCCTCTCCGTTGTGGGGGTCGTGGACTCTGGAGCAGGAAACACATTCTCAGTTCCTGGTGTTGAGTCCTGGTGTACAACAAGGCTGCGTACTGAGCCAACTGCTATTTACGCTGCTCAGAGAGGGCTGCGGTCCCAGATTGTCCAAAAGGACCTGGAAGCAGGACCTGGAAGTCCAGCAGGACCTGGAAGTCCAGCAGGACCTGGAAGCATCGGCGCTGGTTGGTGAGTCCCAGGACGAACCGCCCAGTTCCAGCCGAGGCCCCCAGAGGGTTCCAGACCTGTCTGGATTCACGTGTCAATGCTGAGCGGCTAGAATCCTTAAAAAAACCTGTCACTTTCTTGCCTCTCTAATTTTGGTGATTGCGGCCAGAGAGACGTGAGTTTCCAGCTGCATGCAGCTCTGATGAAAGCAGACGTGTTGGGACTCCAACTCGGTCTGATCAGATGCTTTTAACTCCATATTCAAACTGAATGTGAAGTAAAAGGTGAAAAGTCGAAATGTCGTGATTAATGTTGAAATACAATTTCAAGAATGAAGTCGAAATTTCGCCATTTCAACTGTATTCACGAAATTTTGACCTTTTTCTCAACATTTCGACTTTATTTCTGAAATTGTACTTCAACATTAATCTCGACATTTTGACTTTTTCTCAACATTTCGACTTTTTTCTCGAAGTGCATAATGAAAAAAAATCTTCCTCTAAAATATTATTTTTATTTTTCTCCTGCCTGGCCCTAATACTCTTCAGTAATGTGTATATAAAGTCAAAATATTTAAAATAAATAAATGTGCTTTATTTCACTTTTGTGTTTTAATTTAGGCTCTATTATAGGAATAAACACACAGGAATGTCCACAGCATTTCAGTGTCAACAAATGTAGAACTGTCAGATTCTGAGCACATAATTGAAGTTTGTAAGTGATTGACAGGTAGATATTTTGGATTTCTCGTAAATCTATCTTAAAATGTAAGATACGTTTATGGATGAAGATAGATATCTGGTTAAAATTCTGTTAGCTGCAGCAAAAAAGGCAGTTACTAGGAAGTGGTGCAAAGAGGAACCTCCCACTCTGAGGAACTGGTTGGACATTATAGAGGAGAGATATTCAATATGGAGAAACTCACACATATACTGAGACTCCAGCAAGCTCAATTTAACACGAAATGGGACAAATGGACATCATATAAGGCTCACAACAGTGACACCACTAGAGAGTCTGAATGAAACTGGAAAAGCATGGATGTATCATGTAAATGTGTATACCACTGACACTGTCAATGTTCTTTGTGTGTATTCTTGTCTGTTAAAAAATCAATAAAATTTGAGTATAAAAAAAAAAGATACGTTTATTGGAAAGTGTTTTTTTTTAAATTGCGTAATTGTTAATTTTTTTATTATTACATTAATTGAAATTTGATTTCTTTGAAAAAGGGGACGGATAAAATAAGCTTAGTCTTCTTTCTGTTCCCTTTCATTCAAGGAAAGAGATTTGTAATGTTATGTAATTATATTGAACTTTTTTATTTTTCTTTGAAAGAAAGAAAGAAAGAAAGAAAGAAAGAAAGAAAGAAAGAAAGAAAGAAAGAAAGAAAGAAAGAAAGAAAGAAAGAAAGAAAGAAAGAAAGAAAGAAAGAAAGAAAGAAAGAAAGAAAGAAAGAAAGAAAGAAAGAAAGAAAGAAAGAAAGAAAGAAAGAACGAACAACCAGGTACAGATGTGGGTCCAATGAGAGGTTAGTGTGACGTCACAGCTTTGTTTTGGGTGCCTGGCCCTTTAATTCAGCGTTACATCACCAAACCGCCCCCCCTCCCCCCTCACGGTTGGAGCGCGTGTTGCGGCAGGGCGACACGCCCCCTAAACGCGCATGCGCCTCTAGTAGTCGTTTACGGTAATCCGCTGCGGGGGGGCGGGGCCTGCGCGCCTACGTCACAGTCTTTGTTGTTGTCGGTTGAAGGAGAAGCAGAAGGAAGCTGCGGAGAGGCGCGCCGCCGCGGCCCCGCGGGGACGCGCTTTCATCACTTCCTCCGTCTGCGGATCTGGGGGGGGTAGAAAAAAAAGGTAGAAAATGACCGTATAAATAATAAAAACAAATGTACTGTAAGTATAGATACAGCAGTTTGTGTGTAGTAGTCAAATAATTTTTTTTTTTTAATTCAACCTGAAATAAATATCAAATAAAAGATGAAATAAATAAAAAAGGTAAATATAAAATTTCAACCTGAAATAAATACATACCAAATAAAAACATTCAACCTGAAATAAATAAAAAAAAGTAAATATGAAATTTCAACCTGAAATAAATAAAGACATATTAAATAAAAATTCAACCTGAAATAAATACATATTAAATTAAAAACTTCAACCTGAAATAAATGAAAAACTACAACCTGAAATAATAATAAAATGATAAAATAATTATTGAACCTTTTTTTTTAATTCAACCTGAAATAAATAAAAAAAGTAAATATAAAATTTCAACCTGAAATAAATAAATATTAAATTAAAAACTTCAACCTGAAATAAATAAAAAAAGGAAACAAAAAACTACAACCTGAAATAATAATAAAATGATAAAATAATTATTGAAAAAAACAACTTAAAACTGAAATAAATAAACAAATCCAAGTCACAAAAATCCATCAATTCCTCATCAAAAGAAAGTTACTTCCACCACCTTAACCCCCCACAAAAACCTCAAAGCAGGTCCAGCAGGTCTGAAATCAGGACTAAACATGCATGTGCAGCTTTTACAGGTGCACGTCTCTATTTTCTGGATGCAAAGTCATCAATGAGGTCGAACATTTCTTAACAACGTACATTGATATAAAACTATAGCCAATATGTGACTGGTTGCATTGCTTGTCTTTTTCCTGCAATCCCCCCACCGACCACTAGGTGGACAAATAAATAGACAGACAGACAGACAGACAGACAGACAGACAGACAGACAGACAGACAGACAGATAGACAGATAGACAGATAGACAGATAGACAGATAGATAGATAGATAGATAGATAGATAGATAGATAGATAGATAGATAGATAGATAGATAGATAGATAGGTCTCCACATGTTGTTCCAGCTGCCAAATGAGATCAGAAATGAGATTAAAGATGAATTAGCGTCACAGGAAGTAGGCGGAGCTAAATGAGGTAACGGTGATTGACAGGTGGGCGTGTCCGGGGTCTCTGCAGACGCCATGTTTGTTGACGTCGACTCATCGCTGTCCCCTGGTGGACGTGTTGCTTAGCAACCACACGTACGCAGACGCTGAGAGGAAGGTCAAACGCCCCAATGAGAAGGTCAAACACCCTGAGGTGAAGGTCAAGGTCAAACGCCCCGAGGAGAAGGTCAAACACCCCGAGGTGAAGGTCAAGGTCAAACGCCCCGAGGAGAAGGTCAAACACCCCGAGGTGAAGGTCAAGGTCAAACGCCCCGAGGAGAAGGTCAAACACCCCGAGGTGAAGGTCAAGGTCAAACGCCCCGAGGAGAAGGTCAAACACCCCGAGGGGAAGGTCAAGGTCAAACGCCCCAATGAAAAGGTCAAACACCCTGAGGGGAAGGTCAAGGTCAAACACCCCGAGAGGAAGGTCAAGGTCAAATACCCTGAGGACAAGGTCAAACACCCCGAGAGGAAGGTCAAGGTCAAACACCCCAAGGACAAGGTCAAACACCCCGAGAGGAAGGTCAAGGTCAAACACCCCGAGGAAAAGGTCAAATACCCCGAGGAGAAGGTCAAACACCCTGAGAGGAAGGTCAAGGTCAAACTCCCCAATGAGAAGGTCAAACACCCCGAGGGGAAGGTCAAGGTCAAACACCCAGTTGGGAAGGTCAAACACGGGATCGTCCCCGAGGGGAAGTGTGGAGACAGAGGACCTGGACCAGGACCAGGTCCAGATCCAGGACAGACGTCTGGTCAGCAGTGAAGTTAGATCGCTGAGAGGAAACATTTGTCTCTGACGGATCAGAAAGACTAAAGATAGAAACTGGCATCAAAATAAAGAAAATACCTGAGATTCCAGCAGAAGAGAACGTTTTCCCCCATTGGTGTAGGATTGTGTGTGTGTGTGTGTGTGTGTGTGTGTGTGTGTGTGTGTGTGTGTGTGTGTGTGTGTGTGTGTGTGTGTGTGTGTGTGTGTGTGTGTGTGTGTGTGTGTGTGTGTGTGTGTGTGGATTAGATCTGGTTCAAGGTTCAGACCTGGGGCCTCATTTAAAATGGACTGTGTAGAATTCATACTAAAAGTGCACGTACACTCAAAAGCCGAAAATGCCGTGCGCAAAAAAAAATCCGGATCAATAAAACCATGTGCACACAGACTTCCACGCAGTCCAGCTGGAAAGCTGCGCAGCTGAATCCGCCTCATATCCCGCCCTCTACACGCCCATTTTTTAGCATAAATGCATATGGATGAGCCTGCTGAGCATGCGCAGTGGCTTTCTGCAGCCTGTTTGGCGTCAGAATGAATGAGACGTGTGGAGCCACCGTGACACTGACTGTCACGGAGACTCAGATCAAGATGTTGTGGATGATATGGAGGCCAGGAAAACCACATTATTTGGTGGTCACAGTAAAAGTTAGAATAAGTATATAAATAGTATACAATAAAATAAAGCGAGTGAGTGGCAGCACGCCGTTGCTGCCCGTTAGTGCCACGACGCAATTTCCACTGGGGACAGGGGGGACATGTCCCCCCTCACTTTTCAAAATCATGTATTTGTCCCCCCCACTTTTTACAGTTTAAAAACTAATGGTAGGCTCAGCCTGTGATTGCAATTCATCCAGACTCTCTGTGCGAAGGCGGGCGATGCGAAGACGGGACGGGACCCGCTCCCCCTCCTCCCTCCCGTCTCTCCTCAGAGCTGCTCAGGGCTGATTTATGGTTCCGCGTCAAACCAACGCAGAGCCTACGGCGTAGGGCTCGCGGCGACGCCGGACCCTACGGCGTAGGCTCTGCGTTGGTTTGACGCAGAACCATAATTCCGGCTTAAAAGTAAACAACATGCGCGAAAGTACCCGTGCATGACAGGCAGACACACACGGGGAGAAGAGACTATTTCTTAAATTGTTATTTTTTAAAAAACTTTATCCTTATGAACGCAATTGTTATATAGTCAACTTTCCTTATTTTAATCAGAACACTTTATTTTTTCCTCTTCGGCGTAGAGGGCTCGGAGCGACAGCAGATTTTTCGGTTAGTTTTTTCTTTTTAGATCCGAGGCTTTGCGTTGAAGGCGGCTTCCGCAACTTTCAGGCGCTTTTTCTGCGCAAGCAAGCTTTATAGATGAGGCCCGTGGTCCTTAATTACTGCAACTTTGAAAACCTGTGGTTCACATCCTAAAGGGATAAGGGATAAGTTGATCTTGGTCCAGTTTTTTTGCGCCAATAAGAGAAAGAACATTTGTGAGTAGTGGAGTCGGGTAACGACTGAGGTCTACAGGATCCAGTTGCAGTTTGTGTCAACGGGTAACTTCACACCTGAGCAGACGAGAATCAAATGTGGAGTTCCCCATGGTTCCATCTTAGGACCTCTACATGCTCCTAATGGCACAGATTATAAAGAACAACAATATAAACTACCACAGCTATGCAGATGATACGCAGATATACCGTATATTACAATGGCCACGGTTACATGATGTTTTTTGATTCTGAATTAATTATTCCGAATTAAATAATTCCAAATTAAACTATTTTCCTTTGAGTTTACATGGAAATAGTAATTCCGAATTGAGGTTCTGATGGAAAACACGTTTGATCCGGTTTATCCAATTCCTCTTAAGGTCTGGGGGTTGGGAAGGTTCTGATTGGATAGGGGGGCGGACCGGAGGTTACGTCTACCGGAAGAAAAACTAACTTAGCCGCTACAACTTTGAAAAGCTCACAAGTTTTATGTTTCCTGCCATCTGTTCTTTTAATTATTTCCAGGTCCTCCAAGCTATTTATTAAATAAATGGTCTCTACTCTTGACCAGCGTTTACTGCGTGCTGCCATCTTGAAACGGTGTCAATTTGATACCTTGCCCTCCCCCTCCCTGTTTTTATGGCATTAATTACATGCACTCAACACCAGGGTCGGGAGGGGGGCCCACATCACCCGCGTTCCCTCGCCGGCCTGGGATAGGTGGGTCGGGATACCCGGGCCTGGCGGGGCTCGCCTCGCAGCCTGGGGTGCCTTCTGGCGGTGCTGGACCCCCCGGTGAGGGGGAAACGGTGCGTGATTGTGCGTCTGTGCCGGTGAGAATGCGGTATGGAAGGGTCCTGCCATGGAGGATTTGGGCCTCCATTGGCAGGACAACAAAATTAATAATGTATTGATATTATTACTATACAAAGATGGTTATTAATATTATTATTATTATTATTCTATTATTATCATTATTTTTGTTATCATCATTATTGTGTTTAGAATATTATATTATTATTATAGATATCGGATAGATGAATGAATGGGATGCCTGGGTCTGGGGCCCTCCGTTGTCGGGCCCGCGCGGGTGTCGCCCTGTTGGGGGGTTCCCTCTCTCCGGGCCCGTCTCCGGTCCCCCCCGCTGCCTCCGCGGCAGGGCGCCCCTCTGGTCCTGGAGGGCCACTTTCGTGGGGGCGGGTGCACCTGCCCGCGTTGGCGGCCGGGGCGGCTCTCTCTCTCCGGGCAGGCTGGGGGGGGGGGGGGTGCCTCGCTGGCGGTGGGTTGCCTCCCATCCTCTTCTCCCCTCTGTGGGATTGCTGGTGGCCTGGGTTCCGGGTTGTTCCTGGTCGGCCTCTGGTCTCGCGGGTGGCGGGGTGGCGGGGTTGCCCCCCCCCCCTCCCCCACTAGATACACACAAACACACACACACACACACACACACACACACACACACACACACACACACACACACACACACACACACACACACACACACACATAGCCACACAGACATATACATACACACACACATAGACATATACACTGGCTTGTTCACCTGCATGCTTGCTCTGTAGTTTTGGGGTTAGTTAGCGGTAGCTTAGCTCAGACTGTGATCAGATCTCAAGATTTGGGTCGATTGCTGTTCGTGTTTTGGTCGGCTCCGTTTCGGTTTCGTGTTTTGTTTGTGGTTTTTGTTGCAGATTTCCAGTCCTCGACGTGTGCCTCCGTGTGTTCTTGCTTCCCGGTTTAGCAGTGGATGTCACCCCCCCCCCCCCCAAAAAAAAAAAATTTGTATATATATGTATGTATGTATGTATATGTATGTATGTGTATGCGTATGTATGCGTATATATATGTATATATATTAAATATAGTAACAATGCACATATATATGCCTTAGGTTTTTACCAGCATGGTATCAACCATTAATATGTGTGCAGGCAAGGTAAAAATAAATAAATAAATAAATAAATGAATAAAAAAATTAAATAAAAAAAATAAATAAAGAGGAATTAAACTTCCCATGTAAACACATTGATTGTCACCAGGAGGCCGAGGCCCGTAGAGGCTCTTGGTAAATGCACTGGATAATTGGGGTGGGGTGGGAGGGGGGAGGAGAAAGAAGCTTGCGCAGAGGTAGGGATTAGGGTGAGGGTGTCGGTGCGCAGTCCTCACTCCCACCATCTTCACTCCATCAGGTTGACCTCCAGTGGCATGGGAGACCCATGACGACCTTCGACCTGACTTGAGTTGCAGGGGACTGCCGGTGATCCGTTCTGTTGGACCCCGCCTGTGCCTGCCCCGAGTGCAGATTTAATTTTGGGGTTTTCTCCACTAGCCAGAGCACCCTCCCAGGTTTACCCACTTGGCGATGGGGCAGTGGTATGTTGGTCGGGCCCACTGCTACCCGGCGATCCCCTTCCTTTTAGCCTGAGGTCGCAGGACCTCAGTTACCGTGTGCTGCCACGAGGAGGCAAGAGAGGGGTCTTGGTTAAGGAGAGGCTATGTACTGACCTCAGAAGACTTACTCACTCGGCTTCCTTTACCCAAAGTGGGTTGGTCAGCGGCAGGGGGTAAGGGAGGGAAGTCACATGCATCCCTACATGCAACGTCTCACTAGCATGCTGCACAAGACGCATCACTACACCCTGCGGGCAGAGCCGCGAACACACACACTGGATAATAATGACTGGATGAGCCACAACTATGGACAGAAATATGTGCCACTAGAAACTGAATTTGAATAATTCATATTTGAATTTGAATTGCTCAACTTGAATAATTGGATTAAAAAACTGAATCTGAATCACATAATGTGAATTTGTATTGTTTAATTTGAATCATTGCATTGAAAAACTGAATCTACATTCAGTTCTCACAATTCAAATTCAGTTCTTGCAATTCAATTTCAATTTTACTGTGCCAGACATCCGGGTCTTCCGGAGGAAGAGCAATCGAGTGCAGATACAAAGAACTCCTTTTCACGTAGCCTACTATAACCTATTTTCTTTCAACGATATAAACGACCAATGGGAGCTAGATATTTCGAAACCTATTGTGTTTTCTCCATTCTGTGTAAAAAGTGTAGATTTATATCTTGCCGTTTTGTAGAAAAAACACAAAAACGCAGGTACGCACAAGAACGGAGGTACTCACTGGGATGTACTCATGAGTATGCAAATACTCATGGGAACGATCTAAGTGTGGTTTACTTAACAAGGGCATTCAGAGAAAACTGAACACACGCATGTACATGTGCTGCAGTTGTTCACCAGCAGGGGGCAGAAGAGACAACAGAGAAGAAGACGAGAGGAGGAGATGAGGCTTTTCTTTCTTATCCTACATAATAATCCTTTTATTTTTACTCCTCTGATGCCGTACTCTTATAGAGTTCACTAGGGTCTGGATCTGGTCCTGGGGTTCACTAGGGTCTGGATCTGGTCCTGGGGTTCACTAGGATCTGGATCTGGTCCTGGGGTTCACTAAGGTCTGGATCTGGTCCTGGGGTTCACTAGGATCTGGTCCTGGGGTTAGAAAACACAAGTACTCACGAGAACGCAAGTACTGACAAGTAAACAAGTACTCACAAAAATGCAAGTACTCATAAGAACACAAATACTCACGAGTACACAAGTACTCACTTGTACGCAAGTACTCATGAGAACGCAAGTAGTCACGAGTATGCAAGTACTTACGAGTACACAATTACTCACAAGGATGCAAGTACTCACAAGAATAAAATCACTCACAAGAACGCAAGTACTCACAGGAATGCAGGTACTCACCAGAATGCAGTTACTCATGAGAACGGTAGTACTCACGAGTATGCAAGTACTCACAATTACACAAGTACTCACAAGAATGGAAGTACTCATGAGTACGCAAGTACTATCAAGAACGCAGGTACTCACAAGAAAGCAAGTACGCAGGAGAACGCAAGTACTCACGAGAATGGTAGTACTCACGATTACACAAGTACTCACTATTACGCAAGTACTCACGAGTACGCAGGTACTCACTATTACGCAAGTATTCACAAGAACGCAGGTACTCATGAGAACGGTAGTACTCACGAGTACACAAGTACTCACGAGTATGCAAGTACTCACGTGAACGCAAGTACTCATGATTATGCAAGTACTCACAATAAAACAAGTACCCACTATTACGCAAGTACTCTCAAGAACACAAGTACTCACGAAGACCCAAATACTCAGGAAAAAGCAGGTACTCACGATTATGCAAGTACTCACAAGTACACAAGTACTCACTATTTCACAAGTACTCACGAGAACGCAAGTACTGACAAGTAAACAAGTACTCACGAGTACACAAGTTCTCACGAGTACACAAGTACTCACGAGAACATAAGTATTAACGAGAACGCAAGTACTCATGAGAATGGTAGTACTCACAAGTATACCAGTACTCACAAAAACGCAAGTACTCTCAAGAACACAAGTACTCACAATTACGCAAGTACTCATGAGAAACGCAAGTATTCACAAGAACGCAGGTACTCATGAGAACGGTAGTACTCACGAGTATGCAAGTACTCACGAGAATGAATGTACTCACAAGAACGCAAGTACTCACGAGGACACAAGTACTCACGGGTACGCAATTATTTACAATTACGTAAGTACTCATGAGAAACGCAAGTATTCACAAGAACGCAGGTACTCATGATAACGGTAGTTCCCCACGAGTATGCAAGTACTCAGGAGAACGCAGGTACTCACGATTATGCAAGTACTCACGAGTACACAAGTACTCACTATTATGCAAGCACTCGCGAGAACGCAGGTACTCACAATTACGCAAGTATGCACGAGAAACACAAGTATTCACAAGAACACAGGTACTCGTGAGAACGGTAGTACTCACGAGTATGCATTTACTCACGAGAACGCATGTACTCACGATGATGCAAGTACTCCCAAATACACAAGTACTCACGAATACGCAAGTACTCACAAGAATGCGAGTATTCACAAGAACGCAGGTACTCATGAGAACGGTAGTACTCATGAGTACACAAGTACTCACGAGTACGCAAGTACTCACGTGAACGCATGTACTCATGATTATGCAAGTACTCACAATAACACAAGTACTCACTATTTCACAAGTACTCTCAAGAACACAAGTACTCACAGGTACACAAGTACTCATGAGTATGCAAGTACTCACTATTATGCAAGTATTCACGAGAACGCAAGTACTCACAAGGACACAAGTACTCACGAAGACACAAGTACTCAGGAGAACGCAGGTACTCACGATTATGCAAGTACTCATAAGTACACAAGTACTCACTATTTCACAAGTACTCACAAGAACACAATCACTCACGAGTACACAAGTACTCACGAGAACATAAGTATTAACGAGAACGCAAGTACTCATGAGAATGGTAGTACTCACAAGTACACCAGTACTCACAATTTTGCAAGTACTCACGAGAACGAAAGTACTCACAAGAACGGTAGTACTAGAAACTAAATTAATCACAAGGTACCAAGGTACTCACAAGTACGCAAGTACTTACGACTATGCAAGTACTCACGAGCATGGGAGTAATCACGAGGATGCAAGTACTTACGAGAATGCAAATAATCACGCGTACCAGAATTCTCACGAGAACGCATGTACTAATTTGAACGCAAGTACTCACGAGAACGCAGGTACTCACAAGTACACAAGTACTCACTATTACGCAAGTACTCTCAAGAACACGAGTACTCACAGGTACGCAAGTACTCACTATTACGCAAGTACTCTCAAGAACACAAGTACTCACAGGTACACAAGTACTCACAAGTATTCAATTCAATTCTATTCTATTTATATAGTGTCTAATACAACAGAGTTGTCTCTAGACGCTTTCCAGAGACCCAGAACATGACCCCTGAGCAATTATTACATAAACAATGGCAGGTAAAAACTCCCCTAGTGGGAGAAAAGCCTTAAGCCAAACAGTGGCAAGGAAAAACTCCCCTTTAGGAGGGAAGAAACCTTGAGCAGGACCAGGCTCATAAGGGGGGACCCTCCTGCCGAGGGCCAGACTGGTGGAGTCGGGGACGTCAGCAGCACACAGCAGGCATGTGGAAGCAGCAGCTTGATGACCGGGGGGAACCGCAGGCCAGAACGCAGCTCCCGAGGCTCCGGCCTGCAAACATGCACAAAAGAGAAAAAAGGGGGGCCAGCACAAGAAACTACAGGAACGATGGACGAAAACGATAGCTATGAGAAACTTATAATAAATATAAAAAGGAAATGGAGGAGAGAGGAAGGGAAAAGGAGAAGAGAGGAGAAGGGTGAGAGGCACCGCCCAGTGGATCATGTCGGTGTCCCCCTGCAAGTACCCACTATTACGCAAGTACTCACAATTACGCAAGTACGTAAGAGAAATGCAAGTATTCACAAGAACGCAGGTACTCACGATTATGCAAGTACTCACAAGTACTCATAAGTACACAAGTACTCACTATTACACAAGTACTCACGAGAAGTACTGACAAGTAAACAAGTACTCATAAAAACGCAAGTACGCACAAGAAACGTAAGTACTCACAAGAACGCAGGTACTCACGAGAACATAAGTATTAACGAGAACGCAAGTACTCATGAGAATGGTAGTACTCACAAGTATACCAGTACTCACAATTTTGCAAGTACTCACGAGAACGAAAGTACTCACAAGTACGCAAGTACTTACGACTATGCAAGTACTCATGAGGATGCGAGTAATCACAAGGATGCAAGTAATCACGAGGATGCAAGTAATCACGAGGATGCAAGTAATCACAAGTATGCAAGTACTCACGAGTATGCAAGTAATCACGAGGATGCAAGTAATCACGACGATGCAAGTAATCACGAGTATGCAAATAATCACGAGTATGAGAATTCTCACTATTACACAAGTACTAATTTGAACGCAAGTACCCACGAGAACACAAGTGCTCACGAGTACGCAGGTACTCACAAGTACACAAGTCATAAAAAAATATTTAAAAAAAAAACAAGTACGCAAGTACGCACAAGAAACGCAAGTATTCACCTAAAACGCAGGTATGGTGAGAATGGTAGTACTCACGAGTACGCAAGTACTCACGAGTACGCAAGTACTCACGAGTACGCAAGTACTCACGAGTACGCAAGTACTCACGAGTACGCAAGTACTCACGAGTACGCAAGTACTCACGAGAACGCATGTACTCATGATTATGCAAGTATTCTCAAGAACACAAGTACTCACAGGTATGCAAGTACTCACGAGTACGCAAGTACTCACTATTACGCAAGTACTCACGAGAACGCAAGTACTCACAAGAACGCGTGTACTCACAAGAACGCAAGTACTAATGAGGACACAAGTATTCAGGAGAACGCAGGTACTCACAAGAATGCATGTACTCACGATTATGCAAGTACTCACGAGTACACAAGTACTCACAATTACGCAAGTACGCAGAGAAACGTAAGTATTCACAAGAACGCAGGTACTCATGAGAACGGTAGTACTCACGACTACACAAGTACTCACGAGAACACATGTACTCACTATTACACAAGTACTCACTATTACGCAAGTACTCACGAGAACGCACGTACTGACAAGTAAACAAGTACTGATAAAAACGTATAGTATAAGTATACACAAGAACACAATTACTCACGAGTACACAAGTACTCACAATTACGCAAGTACGGACAAGAAACGCAAGTACTCACAAGAACGCAGGTACTCACGAGAATGGTAGTACTCACAAGTATACCAGTACTCACAATTTTGCAAGTACTCACGAGAACGAAAGTACTCACGAGTATGCAAGTATTCACAAGAACAGTAGTACACACGATTATACAAGTACTCACAATTACGCAGGTACTCACGAGAACCGAAATTACTCACAAGGTACCAAGGTACTCACAGGTATGCAAGTACTTACGACTATGCAAGTACTCATGAGGATGCGAGTAATCACGAGTACGCAAGTATTTACGAGAATGCACGTAAACACGTGTACGAGAATTCTCACGCGAACCCAAGTACTAATTTGAACGCAAGTACTCAAGAGAATGCAAGTGCTCGCGAGGACACAAATACTCACAAGTACACAAGTACTCACAATAACGCAAGTACGCACGAGAAACGCAAGTATTCACAAGAACGCAGGTACTCATGAGAACGGTAGTAATCACGAGCACACAACTACTCACGAGAACGCATGTACTCACTATTACGCAAGTACTCACGAGAACGCAAGTACTGACAAGTAAACAAGTACTCATGAAAACGCAAGTACTCACAAGAACACAATCACTCACGAGTACACAAGTACTCACGAGTACACAAGTACTCACAATTTTGCAAATACTCACGAGAATGCAAGTACTCACAAGAACGGTGTGGCAGGGTGAGTGCCACGGGGCCCGACCGAAGGATGGAGAGACACGGAGTTTCGTGCACACACAGCTCCTTGGCAGCAGCTCCATCGGCCCCTTTGCTGCTGTCCAGCTCCCTTATAAGGCAGGCAGGGTGGAGAGCGCACCACTCAGGCGGATGGGACACAGGTGCGTGTCCCATCAACCTCTCCACCCTGCCACACACGGTAGTACGCACGATTATACAAGTACTCAGAGTTACGCAGGTACTCACGAGAAACTAAATTACTCACAAGGTATCAAGGTACTCACAAGTATGCAAGTACTTACGAATATGCGAGTAATCACGAGTACGCAAGTAATCATGAGTATGCAAGTACTTACGAGAATGCAAGTAATCACGCGTATGAGAATTCTCACGAGAACGCAAGTACTAATTTGAACGCAAGTACTCACGAGAATGCAAGTACTAACAAGAACAAAATCACTGACAAGAACACAAGTACTCACAATTACACAAGTACTCAGGAGAATGCAAGTATTCAGGAGAACGGATGGATGGATGGATAGATGGATGGATGGATAGATGGATAGATGGATGGATGGATGGATGGATGAGTGGATTTATGGATGGATGGATGGATGGATGGATGGATGGATGGATGGATGGATGGATGGATGGATGGATGGATGGATGGATGAAGGGATGGATGAGTGGATGGATGGATGGATGATTGGATTTATGGATGGATGGATGGAGGGATGGATGGATGGAGGGATGGATGAGTGGATGGATGGATGGATGGATGATTGGATTTATGGATGGATGGATGATGGATGGATTTATGGATGGATGACGGACGGACGGATGATGGATGGATGATGGATGGATGGATGGATGGATGGATGATGGATGGATGGATGGATGGATGATGGATAGATGGATAATGGATGGATGGATGATGGATAGATGGATAATGGATGGATGGATGGATTTATGGATGGATGGATGGACGGACGGATGATGGATGGATGGATGGATGGATGGATGGATGGATGGATGAACATTGTTTTAAAGTATATGTGTAACAACAGTTGTTAGACAGTTGCTGATGTCTTTCCCTCTCGGTGTTGTGTGACACAAACCTCCCTAGAGGTGATGATCATCAGCTGATCAATACCGGTGATCAGCAGCACCTGGGTGAGGCGGGGGGTGTTGGCACTTCCGTCTGTTACAGTCCAGGTACATGTACAGTCCCCCCCTCCTCCCCTCCCCCCGCCCCGCTGGCATGAAGAGGGAGAGTGAACAGATTGTCCTCACCCCTCCCTCCCCCCCATCCTCATTCACCTGAAAGTAAACACACCTCCCCGCTGCTGCAGGGGGGGGGGGGGGGTGGACCGGCAGACAAAGCAGAGAGGGAGGGGGAGGGGGTGGAGGGGGGGTTGTGGCGCATGCGCGCTGCGTCCGTCCCCTCCGCATCGACTCCCCCCATCCTTTTCTGCAGCATCAGGACCGCCCCCCCCTCCATCCCTCTCTCTCCCTCCGCTGCGGGGCCACACTGCGACCGCGCCGACGGACGAGGAACCGGAGCCGCAGCGCCGGAACCGGTACCGAGCAGAGAGAAGAGAAGAGAAGAGAGAAGAGCAGCCACCAGGAGGAGGAGGGAACCCGCGGCCCGTGCGTCTCTCACGCTAAAAGGATAAAAAAAAAAAAAAAAAAAGAAGGCGGAGACGCGTCACGCCGCTCTTCTTCCTCCCTTCATCTCTGCTCCGGGAGGAGAAGAAGCCGAAGAAGAGGAGGGACCCCGGAACGAGCTGAGCGGGACCTCGGAGTGTCGGAGCCTCCCCCCTCCTTCCTGCCCCGGACCAGGATCTCTGCAGCGGCGGCAGCAGCAGCCAGTAGCGGCGCGGCAGCACCATGAAGGACCGTACGGCGGAACTGCGAAGCGTAAGCGCCGTTTGCTGTGTCCTCCATCCCCGCGGCCTCTCCTCCTCCACCCGCATCCCTCTCCTCCATCCCCGCTGGCCTCGCCGTCCCGCCCCCTCTCCATCCCCGCATCCCCGCGGCCTCTCATCCTCCACCCGCGGCCTCTGCTCCATCCGGGGATGGAGGAGAGGCCTCTCTTCCACCACCCGCAGCCTCTTCTCCATCTCCTCCATCCCCGCTGCCTCACCGTCCCGCCCCCTCTCCATCCCCGCGGCCTCTCATCCATCCGGGGATGGAGGAGAGGCTGCGGGGAGAGGCCTCTCCTCCTCCATCCGCATCCCTCTCCTCCATCCCCTCCATCCCCGCGGCCTCTCCTCCTCCACCACCGGGGGTGGAGGTGGAGGCGGAGGCGGAGTGCGGTGCGTATCTCGGCGGTGTGTGAACGGATTTTATCTTTTTTTTTTTTTTATTGCGGGTTTTTTCCGCCACGCACGGTTTGCGGCTCTGCGCGCCCCCGCGAGGCCCCCCCATCATCATCATCATCATCCTGCAGCGGCGATGCATGATGGGAGAAAAACGGGGTTAAAAACGCGCCCATCCGTGCTATAATTATGACCGGGGCCGCTGCATGCATGAGCATGCATGCATGCGTGCCTCTGTTGTAGTGGAGGAGGAGGAGGAGGAGGAGGAGGAGGAGGAGGAGGAGGAGGAGGAGGAGGAGGAGGAAGAGGAGGAGGAGGAGGAGGAAGAGCACCGGGATGAGCCAGAAAGATGCAGTGATTTTTTTTTTCCGAGGCCGCGTCCTGCAGCCGCGCGGCGCGCCTCCTCCCTGATGATGGAGAGCAGCGTGGATGAGGGTGGGGGGTGGATGGGTGTAGGGTGGGGGGGTTTATGGGTGGGGGGGCTTCACCGTAGCTCAGCCTCACCCATTTGGCGAGCTCTGCTGCACCGGGGCGAGGGTGCGAGCCGATGCGGCGTTTCTGGGGCGCCTCCAGCTGAACAGCTGATGCTGGCGGTTTGGGCGGATTTGGAGGAGCGGGGTGGGGGGGTGAGGTTGGGGGAGGGGGGGCTGTCAGATGGGATGCTGGTCAAACTCCGCAGCGGCTCCACACCCCCCCCCCCAACCCCCCCACCCTGCGGGTTCACGCGGGTTCGCGCCTGTCAGACCGGACTGAGGGTCCAAAAAAACTGGCTTTTGCTGCATTTTCTTCATCATCCCTCCTTCAATCTTATAGGGGTGGGGCGGGAGGGGGGGCGGGGGGTGATCAATAGTCTGATCAGTAAATCAGTGTCTGGCAGGTACAGCTGCGGGTGCGCGTTCACGCGTGGAGCTGATTTGCATGAAAAAGTGTTGAGTTTAGCGCAAAGCTGTCCCTCCATCCCTCCATCATCCCTCCTTCCAGAGCTCATCCCGTCTTCATCCACTCCTCTCCACATGCACAGCCTCGCTCTTTCCATTCTGCATTCCTCTTTCTCCTTCCCTCCATCTTTCCTCCCCTCCTCCGGTTCTGTTCCTCTCTTTATTATCAGACAAATGCACCTGCAGGAGCAACAGCTCTCCTTCCCTTCCCTTCCCTTCCCTTCCCTTCCCTTCCCTTCCCTTCCCTTCCCTTCCCTTCCTACACGGAGACAGACTCTGCTTTTTCCAGATATCCAACAACTCCAAACTGTCACATATCAGTTCTCACTTCTGTTGATTATTAAGGTGCATGATTGATTAAGCAGCACAAAAGACTTTATCTCTCGTTAAAACACCAGTTTCATCTGCTGGAACATGTGATTCCTGCTTGTGCAGCTGCTTTTCCTGTCACATGATGCTGTTTCAGCCCCAGTTTCCTCCAGACCTGGTTCTGGACCTGAGACCAGACAGTGGCGTCAATTCAGTCGAAGCTAAGATATGGCAAGGTTACGAGTCACAGAACTTAACTAGAGTATCAATCAACACGTCCAGCAAATACTCATCACAGAAGTCTGCTATGTACAGTAGTTTATCTGTGTGGTCAAGAAAATTGGAACTTTTTCAAATGCAGTCTCGCTCACTGCAAAAACTCAAAATCCTACCAGGAATATTTGTCTTATTTCTAGTTAAAATGTCTCATTTTTAGTCAAAAAATCTCATTACACTTAAAACAAGAGTCATCACCAGAAAAATAACTTATTTGACAATTCTCACCTGTTTCAAGTACATTTTCACTTGAAATAAGTAGAAAAATCTGCCAGTGGGACAAGATTCATCTTCTCATTACAAGCAAAAAAAATCTTGTTCCACTGGCAGATTTTTCTACTTATTTTAAGTGAAAATCTACTTGAAACAGGTGAAAATTGTTGTATTTGAGTCTTGCCTTAAATGTAATGAGATTTTTTTTGACAAAAAATGAGACATTGTAACTAGAAATAAGACAAATATTCTTGTTAAGATTTTGAGTTTTTGCAGTGTAAAATAACTAGTGAAATCGATCATGTTGTTCTGATTTGCATTTGTAGTTATTCTATATGTATTAATAATCAATACAAAAAGACAGAGTAATTCCATAAATGTATTTAAAAAACAAACATTTACATTTTCCCTTGAAGCCGAGGTGTGGCGGCTGCCGTACCTTCATACCCAATTGACGCCCCTGAGACCAGACATGTCCCCTCCTGGTCCCAGAGTTCTGGTTGGTTCAGGTCCAGGTCCAGGATCTCTGAAGAGGTTCCTCCCGGACCTGAAGGTCTAACCGGCTCAGTGACGCCTGCAGACTCTGATCTAGTTTATCACCTCACCACTTATACAATAATCTTGCTCGCAAGTTAAACTCCACATATTTTGCAAGTGGTCTTATAATTATTTCCAAAATTGATGTACAGCAATAGTCGCTTCTCTAAGACCGTTGCTGATGTCTTTGCCTTTTGACGTTGTTTTAACACACCTGAATGATCCAGACCAGAAAACTGCAAACAAACTAGCTGCTGCTGATCCTAGTGATGATGATGATCAGTGATGAAGATGAGGATGATGATGATGGTGATGATGATGATGATCCTCAGTGATGAAGATGAGGATGATGATGGTGATGATGATGATGATGATCAGTGATGATGATGAAGATGATCAGTGATGATGATGATCCTCAGTGATGAAGATGAGGATGATGATGGTGATAGTGATGATGATGATCAGTGATGATGGTGATGATGATGATGGTGATGATGATCCTCAGTGATGATGATGAAGATGAGGGTGGAAGGTCACCTGCACGTTGCTCCACGACTTGGAGGATAATATTTTAGAGGATAATATTTCATTATGCACTTCGAGAAAAAAGTCGAAATGTTGAGAAAAATGGCGAAATGTCGAGAAAAAAGTCAAAATTTCATGAATAAAGTCGAAATGTTGAGAAAAAAGGCGAAATGTCGAGAAAAAAGTCAAAATTTCGTGGA